>NC_052512.1:18075008-18081807 GCF_014356525.2 Nilaparvata lugens
GGTGTGTGTGTGTGTGTGTGTTGGTGTGTTGGTGTGTGTGTGTGGTGTGTGTGTGTGTATGTGTGTGTGTGTGTCTGTGTCTGTGAACACGATAAATCCATTCCTAATCTACTATCTTTCTCCACTGGCATTATAATGTGGACCTCATTATAGCTTTTGCAAAACCATTTCTTTGTTTGAAAATGGACTCGCTTAAAATTTTCACTCATATTTTTTTCCTTTTTTCCCTACCTTCTTCTCCAATACTTCCTTCTCTCCTCCTCTTCCCATTCATTCATTACTTTCTCACTTTCTACCTGCCTATTACATGGAAAACCAGTAATCAGTTGGCTAGGTATTTTTCCTCTTTTTTTCTTTTCATAACACTCCACAATGAAGCCTGTTTTTGTATTTTATTAGAAATTTTCTTCGATTGTGATTTTTTGTAGTTTGATTTATTTTATGTATATTGTGTTGAATTGAATAACATTATTGATTGATTGATTGGATCCCTCTCTCTAGCTCCAGTTTAAGGTCGTGTTGATGGAGAGGATATTATTGTTAAACCATACTCCAAGAATCAATTGTATATAATCATTGATTAGAACGAGAAGACAAAGTTTGATACGCCTTATGAAGGCATAGAGATGATTCCGATATTATCATGAGGTGAATGAGAACAGAAAAATAATGCCAGACTATTATAGGTCAAATTATCATCTTAATTATTATTGGATTAGACATTAGACATCATTAATTGACCGAGCGAAGTGAGGTCTAATATTCAAGTCGACGGTTTTACATTTGTCCCTATGTTCATATTTATTTTCCGCATTTACGGCGGAACACGGCAATAGATTTCCATGAAATTTGACAGATATGTTCCTTTTTGAATTTCGCGTCGACGTATAAATAATGTTTTTTTGAAATGTTTCATTTCAAGGATAACACGAGAGGAAAAAGGTCTTCTTCGAACGCCATATTAACATAAGAATCAGACTATAGAATTATTATAAATCAGCTGTCGAGTGGATAATTAATTGAACGCTATGACGCATGCAATTAATATCTCGATGTAACTTGGTAAAAAATCTGGTGTGGCGCACTCACACAACTTTCCTTGCCGTTATGAAAATTGATCAACTGACGCTAGTGTTCCCGCGCATATCAAATCTACTATTCTAGGATCTGAGACAGCTGGTGACAGTACAATAGCGCTGAAGACACACGAAGTCTGCTATCTCTTCATAGTGAATGAATTTATAGAATCAACAGTTGTCAACAATTTGCAATCTTATTTTCTCCCATTTCGAGCTTATTTTCAATTTTAGGTGAAATTTTACTCAACATAAATTGTAGAGATTTTCATGCTGAACTAATTAATTGTGTCTGAAGCCTGATAATTGAGAATCTAAAATCAAACTTTGCATAGATGGGGCGGAGCTCCTGGAATTTTCACAGATATGAGACTTGTGGCAGTTGATAGAGCTTATCGATTACTATTCTATGTATAAATTTGATCAATATCGTTGGAGCCGTTTCCGAGAAAATCGCGAATAACCCTGTTTTTGACAATATTTTCCACATTTTAGCCGCCATCTTGAATTGAATTTGATCGAAATTGTTCGTGTTGGATCCTTATAGTGTAAAAGGACCTCAAGTTCCAAATTACAAGTCATTCCGTTGATTGGGAGATGAGTTATTGTTTACACAGACGCACATACACTCATACACACACACACACACACACACACACACACACACACACACACACACACACACACACACACACACACACACACACACACACACACACACACACACACACACACAGACCAATACCCAAAAACCACTTTTTTGGACTCAGGGGACCTTGAGATGTATAGAAATTTAGAAATTGGGGTACCTTAATCTTTTTCGGAAAGCAATACTTTCCTTACATATGGTAGTAGGGAAGGAAAGTAAAATCAGCTTTCGTGTGGAATATTAATTATTGCATGTCATAACGCATGCAGTTAATAAGTGAAAGAAGCATAGTATTTTCTCTCGACCTTTCTCTGCTTTCAACTCGGGCTGACCTTGCCAGTATGTCTTGAAGGAGATTAGGTTTTGATGTTAGCATTTTTGATACACCAACCCCAACAGCCATTAGCCGTTTTCACAACGATATCGCTTCGACACGACATAGGAGAGGATCGGCAACGTTGTTCTGCTATCTTTCTCCACTGCCATTATAACGTGGACCTCACTGTAGACAGCCTCCAATACCCCTCAACACCCTAGATAGCCCTCAATACCCCATACTTTCTTTACCACTCTCCCTCTACCTCTCTCTAACTCTCTACCCTCTCTGAACAATCCATCCCCCTTCCTATCAGTTTCAGACTCACCCCCAGTACAACGAATACTTTACAATATGCGCCAGATGTTTGGAGCAGAAAACGTTCGCCAATATATCTACCATCTGCTAGAGGATGTGACACTTTTCCGAAGCGGGAAAACTTCAACTAGCGGCGAATTTCCCCACAGTTTTTCTCAGAATATATATAATATATTACGAATACTGGGATGGAAAATGCAATAGGTATGCGAGCATTGATATTAAAGCTGGTGTGTCTCTCTGATTCAGAATCGATATTATTCAGTTTTATCGTGGAACAGTGATATTGAGCCGCTTTGGGTGAGAAATAGGTCCAGGAATTCTGGATATCTACGAATTCGTTGTAGTAACTATATGAGAAGCTTTCAGATTTAGTTATTCGCTATAGAAGCTACGAGAAGCTATGATGTTGTATGATGAAGCTAAAAATGCTAGTATTGTAGTAATGTATAGCGCATATAATTATATCGATGTATATTATACAGAATGATTTTAGAAGGACTTAACAAATTTGAAAGCTCATTAACATTTTTATTGTAATTACTCACTCCCGTGTTATCGGATGGGCACGTTAAATTGTCGGTCCCGGTTGAAGTATGACAGTCGTAACAAAGAAGCCATACGAATTCACTTTTTTTGAGAAAGGTGTCATTTTGTTACAAAACTCTTCGAGTTTAAGGTGTGGGTGTTATTTGGTTGGATGTGACAGCCGTTGGTAATGCGACATACATCCCTCCGATAATCGATTTCTTGCCACACGCGTACCAGCATATGAGGATGCAGTAACTTGATTGCAGTAAGATTGTCTGGTAGAGGCGGAACATAATATTATCCATATGAATAAAAATCGAGCCTCAAATTTTGACATTCAATAACTTTTTCATGTGTGCACCGAATTCGATGATTTTTTTTCAGTTGTGTTCGTTATGTTCAGGACCAGGTTTATGGCCTATCAAATTTATAATCCGTCTTCGGGTCTCTTTCCTACGGTCCTTCAAAGTTTACATGTTATCCTTACGGGGGAATATTTGTGATCTGGCCACACACAGAAATAAAAATCAGCTGTTATAATCATTGCGTCATACAACAGCAGTCGGTGGGTAGTAGACAAGAATGTGTGCTGCTCCATAACCGCCCATATGTTTTATTTTAAACGCCCCGACTAAAAACAAAATGACTGTTCTGTGTGTAACCATCCAGCAGTGCGGCCTCGGGCTAGACTTACATGCTCTAAAGACATTGCTTTGTTTCGAATAATTGTTCTGTCTTCGATGTTTAGAATTATTTGATTTTCAGTGAATTATTTATTTTCCAGTTGAAGAATTATGTATATAAATAAATTCCATCGAAATTGATGATCGGAATAATTTTGATTAATAGCATCTACAGTTACCAGCTAAAAACTAAGCTAAACTAAGCTAAAAATTAGTGTTTTCAGAATTATGCATAATAATACAGTAATAATTAATTGGAGTAAATAAAAGCGTTTGATTCTTTTTGATAGCATGTTTGAAGTTTAGTAGGCCTAGATATTGATATGGAAGATATTGGCATAGAGAAACAATAGCGTAAGTAGATATCCCATGGTATAGGGCGTTTATGTCGCAACTTTTACTGTTATCTCAAGCCGATTACTGTCGATTTTTACTGTATTAACCGGGTAACAGTGTATGGACGGCACAATATGAGAGACTACGAGCGTCATAAAGCTTCAAAGGAAAGAACTACGTGGACTATCAGCTTGAGATAACAGTAGAAGTTGCGACATAAACGCCCCATACCATGGAATATCTACTTACGCTATTGTTTCTCTATGATATTGGACAGTGCTTCTTGAAAGTTGCAAAATGCCGCATCGCGCCTCCTCAGGTGTGAATGCAGCTAAAGTTTGTCATGAGATGCATTAAATATTTGGCGGTACGAAGTTCGATGGGGCAGCTAGTCCTAAATGGAACCCCACATGAAGAAATCCATCGATGTTAAATCCAGTGTGCGAGGTGGCTATTCATACAGAGTAATGATCAATGAGTTGGTACAAAGAAGACGCGCATCCTACCTGGCTGAAGGTTGGTCATAAATAATTTTCGTGAGAGTAGGAAGAAGACAAGACGCGCGTCATTTCAGTGCGCTCTTCTTCGCACCTTGGTAGGTGCCGCGCCTTTTTCTACCTGTTCCCCACCTGCTTTCGTGAAATTATCATAATATACATACATGCTACCACTCATTTTCTAGTTTTTTTTCCAATAAACCCCTTCAACAAAAAACGACGTGTTGAGGACCGAATGGTGAATATTTGTGTTTGTGTTCTCCAAATGTGTTGAAATGATTAGATTGACGCCGAATTTATTAATATGAATTCCAGTGAACTTCGATTTATGTTAACTGTTTATCCTATTATTGTGTTAGATTTCAAGTGTTATTCTTTTTATATACAGAATGTGTCACATCAATTTTTCAATTCGTTCGTTTCAGGTGATGAAGACTCGACCCCGAAGTTCATGCGTCCGATCGGCAATGTGTCGGTCCCTTTAGGCCATGAAGCTATTCTCGTCTGTGCTGTCTCCGGATTGGGAGATTATATGGTGAGTTTCTAACATTACCCAATGCTGAGTACAGTACACGTCCCATAGCTTTGCCTCCGTGACTTTGAAGCAGCATGTAGGGAAGGTAAGTGAATTAAAATATTAATCTGAGTACCCTTATACTTCCCTTGCACTATTACCATAGATAAGGAGAGTATTGCTTTCCGAAAAAAAAGGTACCCAAATTTCTGAATTTCTATACGTTTCAAGGTCCCCTGAGTCCAAAAAAGTGATTTTTGCGTATTGGTCTGTATGTGTGTGTGTGTGTGTGTGTGTGTGTGTGAGTGTATGTGTGTCTGTGTACACGATATCTCTTCGCCCAATTAACGGAATGACTTGAAGTTTGAAACTTAAGATCCTTACACTATAAGTATCCGACACGAACAATTTCGATCAAATGCAATTAAAGATGGCGGATGAAATGGCAAAAATTTTGTCAAAAACAGGGTTCTTCGCGATTTTCTCGAAAAAGGCTCCAACGATTTTAATTAAATTCATACGTAGAATAGTCATTGATAAGCTCCATCAACTGCCACAAGCCCCATTTCTGTAAAAATTCCAGGAACTCCGCCCCATCCACCCAAACTTCTATTTTAGATTCCCAATTATCAGGCTTCAGATACAATTCAAATGAAAAAATTCAAGTGGAAAAGATTGAGTATGAAAATCTCTACAATTAATGTTAGGTAACATTTTCACCTAAAATTAAAAATGAGCTCGAAATTCGATAGAATATGATTATTCAATTGCAAACTGTTGGCAAATGTTGATTCTATTTAATCATTCACTATGAAGAGATAGCAGACCTCGTGTGTCTCCAGCGTTATTGTCCTGTCACCAGCTGGCTCTAATCTTTGAATAGTAGACTTGTGATGCGCGGGAACACTAGCGTAAGGTGAACAATTTTCATAACGGCAAGGAAAGTTGTGTGAGTGCGCCACACCAGATTTTTGATGATGTATTATAATATGACTAGCCGTCAGGCTCGCTTCGATCGCCATATTCGTCTAGGTTTTTGGAACCCCCCGGCTGGATCGTCAAAGAAGGAGATCTGCAGGCTTGCTTCGCTCGCCTGCATTTTTCATTTGAGCATCATATATTAGGAGACGATCCAGTCGGGAGTCCAGACTAAACGTCTGACTAAACGGATATGGCGAGCGAAGCGAGCCTGACGGCTAGTAATATAATATTCCTAGGAATAGCTCTGATTGAAGTAGCAGTGCTCAATCAATTTATCCGCGATAAATGCATTTCATTTTCAACTTAGTTGAAGGTCTATAGTTCCAATCAAAGACATTAAAGAGGTATGCATCTTTAAGCTGGGTTTACACCAAAGTTAACAAAATTGTTATAACTTAATCCTTATAGATTCTGTTAGATTGAACGGAAGTTGACAAACACATATGTTCATCATGTGTATGTTAAGTTATGTTCAATCATATATTCTAAAAGGATTGAGCTATTAACATTTTCTTAATAAATTTGGTCCAATCGTAGCTTAAGGTCTTTGGTTTCAATATTTTGTTTTGCAGTCGTGGTATTATTATGCGTGCCCATCAGTATCAATATTCCACATCGAAGAAACGATTGGATAGTGAATAAAAATAAACAAATGAACTGAATAACGCTGGATAAATTATAATATTTTGATTCTAAAAATTAATTTTCATTAGATAGAAAGATCATCACGGAACTGGATGAATTTATTATATCATATGAATAAAAATTCAAACGTAAACTGAGTTTGTAACATTAAAACAGTCTGTATGTGTGTGTGTGTGTGTGTGTGTGTGTGTGTGTGTGTGGTGTGTGTGTGTGTGTGTGTGTGTGTGTGTTGTGTGTGTGTGTGTGGTGTGTG
>NC_052512.1:18081907-18134407 GCF_014356525.2 Nilaparvata lugens
AATCGTTTTTGAAAAAGTCGTGAAAAACATGGTTTTTTAGTAACTGTCATTTTTCTCAAGAATATTACGGAGCTCCTGCAATTTTCTCAGAAATGAGACTGATGTCTGTTGATAGGGCTTATAAATAGCTATCCATGGTATAAATTTGAAGGAAATCGTTGAAGCCGATTTCGAGAAAACCGTGAAAACCATGGTTTTTTAGTCATTATCCGCCATTTTTCTCTAGAATATTACGGAGCTCCTGAATTTTCCCTGAAATGAGACTTATGCCAGTTGATAGGGCTTATTAATAGCTATCAATGGTATAAATTTGAAGGAAACCGTAAAAGCCGTTTTCGAGAAAACCGTGAAAAACATGGTATTTTAGTCATTATCCGCCATTTTTCTCAAGAATATTACGGAGCTCCTGAAATTTTCCCTGAAATGAGACTTATGCCAGTTGATAGGGCTATAAATAGCAGCTATCCATGGTATAAATTTGAAGAAAATCGTTAGAGCCATTTTCGAGAAAAACGTGAAAAACATGGTTTTTTAGTAATTATCCGCCATTTTTTCCGCCATCTTGAACTGAATTTCATTGAATTTCTTATTGTCGGGTCCTCATGGTATAAGGACCTTAAGTTTAAAATTTCAAGTCAATCGGTTAATTAGGAATGGAGTTATCGTGTTCACAGACATACACACACACACATACACACACACAGACCAATACCCAAAAATCATGTTTTTGGACTCAGGGGACCTTGAAACGTATAGAAAACTTGAAATTGGGGTACCTTAATTTTTTTTGGAAAGCAATACTTTCCTTACCTATGGTAGTAGGGCAAGGAAAGTAATTAGTTGCCAGCCCGGGAATTTCATCTGAAATCAGATTATGTTGATCAAATCGATTGAATTGTCTAGCTAGATAAAATTTCTCGCTGATTGATTATGATTACATAGCTGGAGATAATTCTGTCTCTCTCACACACAGGCACACGATTTTTTTGTTATCGAGAGACGACGAAATTATCATCTGTTTTCCAAGGATGAATTATCCTTTTAATGTCGTTCAGCGAGTTTTTCAAAGAATGAGACATAGAGCAATCGAATCTATATCATAAACCTACTATGTTCCAAATTTCATGAAAATCGTTAGAGCCATATTCGAGATCCGTAAAACATAAATAACCAGATATAAAAATAGCCAGATATAAAAATAGCCAGATATAAAAATAACCAGATATATAAATACAGAAATTGCTCGCTTAATATAATAGGACTAGCAGGAACCCGTGCTTCGCAAGGATCTATTTTCAAACTTGATAATTTGAGAACTTGACGTAATGAAATTTTAACCATGCACCATAATGACCAAACATTTCATTGGATAGCAACATTTTTCATTCTCTACAAGGTGACAACACTAACTCAATTTCGCTAAAATTGGCGCTTGGTACCTTTATGCATAAAGCAGTCCTTACAGAGTGTTGTCGTTGAGTCAACTAAATTCAAGAGCTGAACCAGAAATTTGTTTAACTTATGAAATATATGTTTGTATGCTAAAGTTATTACATACTCAATATAAGTAGATTATGAAAATCTATGAATATTTTATGTTATTCAAATACTGAATCCCTTCATTATGACAACTTTTGCCACAGCGCTAGCGCTATCTGTCGGCAGTGAACCAAGGTCTATAAAAACCAGGTCAAGACACCCTTGTTCCTTATTGAGCAGCCATTTTGTGCATTTTTCCATGACGGCACATTTGAAAACTAACTCGATTTGCTCGTAACACGATCATGCATTTTTAATTTCAAAAACAATATTCTGGTTCAGGTAATATGTAAATTCAGGTTTTAGATTTTTTAATAATGAAATTTCAATAGTATATGGTTCAATAATTTATGTATTATTGAAAATTGTTCTGATACTTGTAACATGTTATGATTCATAAGGCATTGGGACAAGAGGCAACCCTCAAAAGCAGTTGAAAGTTCCCAGTCAATTAAATCTAAAAATCAAAACAATAATTCAGTTCCTATTTTGAATCTAAATACTACTATTCTGTCGGAAGAACTTATTTTACACTATCCAAAGCCAAGCAATGTCCCTTGGAAAATATTACAAACTAGCAGGAACCCGTGCTTCGCAAGGATCTATTTTCAAACTTGATAATCTGAAAACTTGACGTAATGAAATTTTAAAGAACTTAAAATAGGCCTATAACCATCCTTGGTTAATTGAGAATCTAGCCTTTGAGCAAAATTTCAAGTTAATTAGTCCAGTAGTTCAGACGTGGTGATGCGTCAAACATAATTTTCCTATCCCATACGTGTATAAGCCAACTCTTTATTTTATTATAGATATGGTTAACAACTGCAAGAGATAGGAGTGTAGAACAGAATAGTTGTGAAACTATGATAGCGCCAGAAGTGTCTCAAACACAATAGTAGGTACTACATGAACTTTTTGAAAGTGATTTAAAAAAAAATGTTAAAACAACAGAACTGAAAGTTGTCGACCTTATCATTCTACCTTCATTTAGAGAGGCTTTTGTTTGAGCCGAATGAAATCTTCTATATATATAAAAAAATGAATGTCTGTTTGTGTGTTTGTTCCCTATGACTTGAAAAATACTTAACATAACGGCATGAAACTTTGGGAATATGTTGTGTGAATATTGGGGATGGTTCCTGACCAGAAATTTTAATAGGGTGGCTAATAATGATTATTTATTAATCTACTTTACAGGCCTATGTTTTCGAAATTGTCGGCCTGGCGGCTACCGAAGAACGGAAAGATGATCATGATTCAAGATCATATTGAGATAATATGATTTAGCATCTAAAGTTACCAGCTGTAATAAACACGTCACCCTATGATAAATTGTGTAGGCTACTGGTATTACAACGGTAGTTTGGAGTTGATGTGTAGTTGATTGGTACCAGCTGTAGATAATGGTTCCTTAGAAGACCTATACAAATAATCATCACCCCCCTATCATTGAGTAACCGGGAAATGTTTAGAAAAATTATTCACCTCATGGAAGAGAGTTGTTCATATTGCATTTATTATTATACTGAAGAATGTCAGAATAATTCACATTTTTTTTGAATTTAGCTTAGCTTATTTTCATCCTGAGAATCCTAAAATGGAAGATGGAAAGAATATGTAATTCCTGGTGATGATTCATCGTACATCGCATATTTCCTGGACCATCTATTGACAATCATCAACTATGAAAACATTGAACTCATCTTTGAAACACTAATTTATCCTATCTATTTTTTTTTTTAATTCAACACTTTACTGTTAGATATTACTACCAATTGATTGAGAAGAATATGTTTGGGAATAATGAATGCTGCATGACTAAGCACATAGGAATTCCGTATTTAGATGTGAATGAAAATATTGATTGTCAGATAAATTTCATGATTCACCAAATAAAGTGAAGTGTACATTGACTTTCGGCGGTACGAAGTTCGCCATGTAAGCTAGTTGTAAATAAAGCTTTATTATTAATTATAGTCAACACTGAAAAAAGACAGGCTCAATCACCAGGAATACTATAAGTTCTGTGAAGGATTAGTAAGCCATTAATTTTGATTAGTTTAATCACTTACATTATGGACAATCAATATGTATGACATTTATTAGCTACAAAATAAAAAACTTTTATTGAAGTGACCCCGACTACTACAATATGAATAACCATTTAGATCAAATAAAAGATATTACTCACATCTCTCGTCAACTCGTACTTCTTGTTCACAAAATATTAACACAAAAATATGAGTTTTATTGAATGAACTCACGGCTAGTACTCAAGTTTGTCTTTTTCTGGCCATGCTACAAATGAATATAGGTTTATGTTTGACATCTTGTTTTTTAAAATCTTGTTGTCTATTAAGAAATTTTTCAATGTGATTTTTGTTTGCAATAAAATTTGAAAAAAGAATTATCAACAAACTCCTAACCAAAGAAAATATCTGTGCTCTGTTCTAATCGGAATGTATGAGACTCATACAACAATGGAACAAACACGTGGCAAGCTAGCGCTTTCAATCTGTGGAAAATTAAATTCGATCAGCTGATTGATGAAATTATTTTAAGCTTTCCAATGATTATAACATATGTTAGAATATCATGTGTCGATTATCTCAGTTCCATATGGCATTCACCTTACCATGTTCATAACCTTACTAAATATGATCCTTTTCCATCCTTTGAAACCCTTAGAGGCAAAATATCTCAAAATCCGTTCTTAGTGCGCGTCTAGCATGTTTGAAGAATATTTGTGCAAAGTTTCAAGTCTGTAGGACAATTAGTTTGAGCTGTAGTGTGATTTTACATCAAAATTTTCGAAAAATGCCCTCTCCTGGACCCTCCTGTGCTCTCGATCGAAATTTTTCTGCATAGATCTAATTTTCTTCGTAGCTGAACAAAAAAGTTCCTCATGACTTTGCTGTGCAATGAGCGGTTAAAAAGTACAAAATTCTGGGGGGGCCCCAGCTCCCTCAGGGGGGCAAATTTCTGAAAATCCTTTCTCAGTGGATGTTTTCAGGCTACCATAAACAATCGTGCAAAATTTCAAGTTTTTAGGCTCAGTAGTTTGGGCTGTAGTGGTGTGATTTCAGTCTGTCGGGGCTTAGCCTTTTATAAGTATAGAGAAGATGAATGCAATGCATCGGATTTATCTGGATCGGTTTATTGGTTTATTGCAATGCATTGGTCTATCAAGATTGTTTTATGGGTTAATCTGAAATTATAATAGTATAACGTTGTCTACAAACGATTTTCCAGCCTACTAACTTTTCATATAGTCCGGGCGCAAATGTCATTCCGTGGTCATTTTTGGGTAACAGCCGTGGAAGATGTCTTAATTTCTACGTTAGGTCTAGCATAATAAGGATCGTGATGACGATAAGTCGAAATCACAGGCAAACACCTCGGAAACAAGATGGCCGCCAAACTTTTCAGGGTTTTGCTATATCGCTTGTATTTCAATAGCCGTTTGAGATATTCAACCGTTTTTTTTCAGACGAAAAAATTTTCAAAATCTTCCTCTACAATTTTAGTTTTATAAAATTTCTTTTAAAACGCATATTTTCTTAGTTCAAATTTTTTTAGTTGACCTTCAAAAGCCCAAAAAAACGTTTTTTCTAAATTTGTTCAAATTTCATCCCATTATAACTTTTTTTGTGCAAGAGATACAGATAAGTTTTGAATCGATGAAATTTAGAGCATTTTTTCAACTTCAAAACGATATATCTTCATGCGCTATACATGAAAAAATGAATTCCCCAGCGCCCTCCAAAGAAACCTGCATGACTTGTGGTGCGTTTTTTCATACGCTTGAGGTAACAAGCTAGAAATATAAAATCGATTTTTTCATTACTACTTTAAGATAGAGACTTGAAAATGTTCTCAATCTCTTCGTTACAACAAGACGAATAAGAATATAGGGTGCGTACACAAAGAAAGCTGGTTGCCGGCGCCGGAAAACCAGCCGCTGTAAGCGCGTCCCGGCTTGAGAAGAACTTAACATGGTTTCAAGTGTGCCCGTACACAGTAAACGCCGGTGCCGGCTCAACAAGCGCAACAAGCGCGAGCTGCCGGCGTCAACCGGCAAACAAGTATGAAGAGAACATTCTTGTAGCCGGTTTCCAGCAACTGGCTCAGTCTGCGAGTGGTCTCTGTACTGTGCGTACAGTTAGTCTCCAGTACAGTCTCTGTACTGCAGTTGGTTAGCGTAGTGTGTACTGTGCAGTAGTTTTAAAGATGGTTGATACAGATGATTTATGACATTTAATGACAATACGCTCTTCTGGTTCTATTGGTTGTTTATGCCAGTTTGACCACTTTTTAATCAAACGTCCTTCAATGTTTCTTAATATGTAATCGAAAGTCGCTAGCTCCATTCTCATGTATGTGTAGAACCGTTGTGGGTCACCTTTTAGTTGCGGAAACAAGTGATGGTATTCACCAAGTTTCTTCCTATGTCTATTAATAACATGAACACCGAATTTCCTCCTTTGCAATAATTTTAAATGAACACTCTCCGCCAAAAACACATCATCACTAGACGAAGACATCTTTGACACTGCTCAAAGTGAACTGACTTGTCGCGCTTGTTACCAGCTTTCTTTATGTACGGCTTCAAGCTTTTACCGCGCTTATAAGCTCGAGGAGCAAGCTGCTGGTTTTCCGGCGCCGGCAACCAGCTTTCTTTGTGTACGCACCCATTGATGATGGAAACAACGAAAATATTCGACATGATTGAAAAATAAAATATGGCGGTCATTATTGACAGAAATGTTTTTATCGCTTGTTATTCAGTTATTGTGAGAGATATCGGATTGGTTTTATAACCAAAGTGTTCAGAATTAACCAAACAATGATGTTCGAGAGAATCATCTCATTTCGACCACTCTTTCCATTACTTATTCAACTTCAAAACCTTGAAACATACATTTTTCGAAGACAATATTTCACTTTCCACTCTGTATATTATGTATTCGCAGTGGAAAAACACTAGTATTATTGTGTTGTAGAATATTTCCAAAGCTTTAAAGATTCGAAAACATCTGGTTGGAGGCTGTATGTCCATATTTTACGGCTGGAGCGTCATCGGAAAAAGAGTAGAAAGTACTGTTTGCAGCAGAAAACACGCTTTTTTCACCAAATGCCAATCCCAATAATTAGAAAACCATATAACTCATGACTCCTTGAAGGTACAGACTCGGGAATGGTATACTATAAATCTCTTTATAATGAAGTGTAGGAAGAGATTATCCATGATGGCAATCTCAAAATGTTTGTCATCATGAAAAAACAATATGGCGGCAAAAATATGTCGATTTTCAAGAAATCGTCTGTAATTCTAATAATGTCGAGGATATCGAATGAATTTAGCTATCTGGAGGCTCCAAAATAATCATAATACAGTATTCTAGAGATTTATCCAATTCAACCAACTTTTACTATGGTGAATATAACTTCAAACTCTTGAAATTAGATTTTTTTGTGGACAAGATTTTACTTTCCACCCTTTAAATGTATTCAGAGAGAACAAACACTGATATTATTGGCACAGTGTTGTAGAATATTATTTTAGCTTCAAAATGACATCTAGTAAGGCTGTAAGTCCACCTTCTACGGCTGGAGCGCCATTGGAAAAAGAGAAAAATACTGTTCACAGCGGGAAACACCCTTTTTTACACCATATGCCAAACCTGAACAATTGGAAAACCATGTAACTTATGACCTCTCGAAGGTAAATACCTAGAAATGGTATACCTTCATTAATGGTTACCTTCATTTTTTTCGGAAAGCAATACTTTCCTTACCTATGGTAATAGGGCAAGGGAAGTAAAAACACATTTTTTGGGTGAGCCTTTTGCTCTCTTCTATTCCCATCATAATAATTGATATCGGGGCACCGAGCTTCACTCTGGAGTTCAAAAGCATAGTTTTTCATTTATTTATTTATCTATTGATACACAGAACGCAATTATTTAAAACGATTGGGAAGGGCCAACAGGCACAGCCCAAAACTGTTTCTTCCCCGAATTTTGATTTATACAAGAAGTTTGGTTTATAAATAAACCAAAAAGTAGGCTATGCTCCAGAAACTTTTGAATTTAAGTCCAATTTACAGAACAAACATTTTGAAAAGAGAAAAGTTTGAATTCAGATTGTTCACAAACCAAATTGAATTACAAAATAACACTCACTAATCACTTAGAACAGTGAAATAATGATCAAATATTTTTATCGTAGAACGCAGATTTTGGGCGTTTGCATCTTCGGATGTTTTTCATTCAAATCCGTTCTTATTGTGCCTCCAGATGGCCAACTGAACAATCCTGCCAAATTTTAACGTATTTAGTTCAGAATATTTCTAGTTCTGTTTGTTATGAATGAATGAGAGAGTGAATGAATCAGTGCCATTTCGCTCTTATGAATATATATTTCAAATTATTTGTAACATTTCCTTGTTCATTTGACACAAGCACTTAAGTCCACTTTTCAAAGGAATGAGATAATTTGACATCCGGATGTAGAATTTCGAGATCTACACTTTGGTAAAACCACTTTAGTCCTACTTCTGTTATCAAGACCATAATAACATCTTAAGTCAGGTATTGCAGATGAACTTTGGGAATCTATGCTTGGGTATAAACACTTTACTGTAGATAGTTTGAAAATGTTAATTGATCCTTGCTGTTTGGATGGTGTAAAGTATCATTTGGTAAAATGGTCCACTCATGTCATATTTTTTCTTGGACCAAACAACTCAAGTCATAATTAAATTAGTAGTTTTTTATTTTTTCATCACTTTGGAATAATAGAATCATGAATATGTGTATTTTGAACCTACTTTGTACCTTCCATTGTGATAGGATCGGAAATATCCCTAAAAATTATGATTGAACATACAAGAAAACTTTGGACTCCATTTTCTCAAACGTAAAAATTTTGACTTGAGTGTTGACATAATATGTCCAATATATGACCAAGGATTTAGTAATATTACTGACATGGAAATAAATCAATATTTACCAAAACCACCGAAAAAAAATGAGGTTGATCTTCATTGCAGCTTTCTACAAAACTGATTAACGGAAGATTGAAAAATCTATGGACTTTGAAAATTTATGAAGCAAGAAACTAACACACGGGTTGATTATGCAGCTCAATCTCTGAATCTATAAAGGGAAATTGCTTAGAGTTACCCTGATTCTTATATGATTTTCCAACTATCGTACAATAGGCTTCTGATTAATGAAATCAAGAAAATCAATAGCTACATCGTTATACTCGATTCAACAACAATTTTGATTTGGGGAAACAGCTGTTCAAATACAAAAGTTGATGGAAGCGTTTCAAGTTGTGAGATACGTGGAATGCTATAGTGAGGTCCACGTTATAAAGCAGTGTTTGATTAGCAATGGTATTGCTATCCTTGTCTATCATTCAACAAAGCGAATAGCGCTATATCTTTCTCGCTTTGCTCTGTTGCCAGATCGCCTTTCAACAAAGTAAAATTAATAAATAGTTAATAAAATATTTCATCTTTATTATGAAAATTCATTATGAAATTATTGATAAATATTTATATCTCTTACTAAATTAAATACTAGTGGTTCTTTGAACAGTAGACCTCACGCACTTTTCTCATCCACAAGTATCTAATTCAAAATTCAAATTTTAATTCATGTCACCTGTTTGAAATATTAACAATCTCAGTTCACGTTTGAATTTGTATTTCATCTATACTTTTAAAATTCTTATCTCACTGACTCACTCACTCACTCACTGATCATGATTTCTGGGAAACCACTGGATTGATTGCAACAAAACTAGGAATAAAGCTTCTTTATACGCCCTAGGTGCTCACTAAGAAATCTTTTGACGATATTTCAACTCTAAGGGTGGTTTTTGAGGGTTTAAAGTTCGTCTTTTAGCATGTATATTCTTCTTCCCCCAATCTCTTATAATTATAATTTAAATGTCCATATCATATGTTACTATAGAACCATAATCTAGAGAGAGTTCCTCTTCGAAACAGTTGTTAACTGGCAACTGAATTGATGATTTTGTCGGGTTGGCATTAAGTTGAGATGACTTCATTAGGTTGGCACCAAGTTGAAGAGCTAATTAAAATGCATTTATCGAGAACAAATTGATTGGGCACGGTTGCTTTAATCAGAGCTTAACCTTGGAGTATAGATAATTTTTATTTTTCATAAAACAAACTTTTATGACTGGATGATAAATCGCTTGCCCGCAAGAAAAGTGACACAACTCGAAAAACAAAATTTTTCAGAAGGGCCAGAGTAAAGTTTCCTTTTTTTCAACATCCTGTAAATCTCTTCATTCTGATCCAAATTTGATCCCAAATACACCAATGTCTGCATAACTTCCTCAAGAATGACAAAAAAGAATTTATAGGAAGATATTTTCATAATTACACACCCCATCATAAAAATATGATCAAATTTCGAGTTGGGGCATTTTTCTTGTAGTCTAGGCAATACACCTCTCAAAATTATTTCCTCGAACAGCTGTTCTACGAATCTTTTTGTGATTTTTCTGGCTTCAAATTTATCAAGTTTTTTAATATATTTCAATTTATTAATGCATTTTAAAGTGTAATAATAATTTGTTTCATCTTTCTGATCAACCGAGTTACAACATTTTTAGTATAATGTTTATTTGGACTGTAAATTTTTGTGATCTTTATAAAAGTGTTTTCATAACCTCATTTGGACTATTTTTATCAAAATTAGGGAGGGGAACAGTTTTGGGTTTATCCTGTTGATTCTCTCCCAATCATTAATTTGATGTTGTGATTAAGGAATGTAATGTAAAATAGTACATGCAGCAATGTGGATTATCTCAAGTTAAAACGGCATAAATTGAAATTTTATGTACCAGTAATAGATCCTTCCAAGGATGGGGATCCATAGATCTCGTAGGAGTGCAACAAAAAGAACTGTAAAAATTATACAATACTTTTGTTAACCAAATTTGTGCAAATGCTCCCTGAAGTTTTCTCTCAAGAGTCTAGAATTAGGAACATGAAGTTACTTATCAATATTACAAACTAAAATTGCTTATTCGAATGAATATCGTTAAAGAGAAATGAATAACTGTTAGTAATAAATTGGTTATTATCTTGGATTTCTTATTCTATTTCACATCATTTTTCTTCATCATTTAGAAAGAGTAGAAATGAGTTCAAGGGGAAAATAAGTTTTGGGGTAAAGAAGAGTACAATGGAAAAAATTTATAGAGTAATAATAAATTTAAGTGATTAATAAATTTCAATCTCCTTACAATAAAATACTAGAAGTGGGAACTTCTCAGTCTTAAGAACACAGAGTTGTGTGTTTCTAAACATGATAGAACTGAATTATTGCATCATAATATTCATTGTATCATAGAATATGAATGGTATCTAGAATAAGGAATTGAGAGTTCTTATTTCAATCGTATCAAATCGAAATAAATATTGTGAAGATAAAATGCATAGTTTATACTAGTCGATCAGTATTGGGATTTTTATTGATGTTGTTTGGAAGTACCTCTCCAACTCACTGAGTGCCCAATAAGTAATTCAAAGTGGTTTTCGATTATTCTTCATGAATTTGTTACTGCACTAAAGTCTGCACTTTTGTGTACAACTTGGAAGCAATGTTTTGTCGGAATCGTTTTTTTGACTTTGAAGATGAGACATAGTACGTCTCACCGTTGTTAGGTTGGCGTTTTGATACTTCTTTCACCCAAGCTTGTTTTTTAATGAATAATGAATAATGAATTTATTGCCAAATACAAGAAATATTTTTACAAACAGAATAATAATTTAATCACAATAGTTTTTCCCTATAGTTACCCAAAAAAGTGCTCATTCCCGCATCAATTAATTATAGTAAGCAAAATACCTTATTCCCACACCCAGTGCGGGAATGTAAACACTTTGTCGCACTCCAAATTTGCAACATAACAACACAAAATAGTTAACACGCTTTATGACGGTAGAGTGTGGCAAAGTGAAAGAAATAATGTTGGTTAACCTGAATATGTTGCTGGCTGGAAATTTTTGTAAAACAGCTGATTAAGTTGAGAGTACCTACGCAAAGTACTCACTCTGGAGTACCTACGCAAAGTACTCACTTCGCGCACTCTCAGCAGAAATTGACGTTTTGAGCCATCACAGTTCTCAAGTAATTCCCACTCATACCCACTCATTTCTACTCTTTTCCAGGTTTCCACGTTCTGAGCACCCCCAGTTCAGGAGTAATAATTGATTTTTTGATTTACTATATTGTACATGGGACATACTATGAGTGGGAATGACTTGAGAACTGTGATGGCTCAAAACGTCAATTTCTGCTGAGAGTAGCTCTCATAGACTTCTACTCTTGTGCCGGTTTCCACGTTTTGAGCACCTCTAGTTCAGGAGTTATAATTGATTTTTTGATTTACCATATTGTACATGGGACATACTATGAGTGGGAATGACTTGAGAACTGTGATGGCTCGAAACGTCAATTTCTGCTGAGAGTAGCTTCTCATAGACTTCTACTCTTGTGCCGGTTTCCACGTTTTGAGCACCTCTAGTTCAGGAGTTATAATGATTTTTTGATTCACCAAATAGTTCATGGGACATACTATGAGTGGGAATCACTTGAGAATGTGAAGGCTCAAAACGTTAATTTCTGCTGAGAGTAGCTTCTCATAGACCTACCTCTACTCTCGAGCAGGATTACAAATTTTGAGCACCTCTGGTTTAGGACTAATAATTAATTTTATCTCCTCATATAATTCTATGAGTGTGAGTTTCTCGAAAACGGTGGTCGCTTAAAACAGAATAAAAGTTGCTCAAATCAGCTCAAAATGTTGGCATGTCTAGTTTTCTGATTCCGAAAAGTGGAGAGCTGGCATAAAGTTGGCTCTCCAATTTTTGAGACGTCATATCTCGAGAACGGTGGGTGCTCAAAACGATATAAAAGTTGCTGAAATCAGCTCAAAACGATGGCGTTAAGAGATTTAAAAAATATTAAGTGGAAAGCCAACTTAATGTTGGTGTATATTTGTGTCGATTCGCACATATAAGTGCAAAGTATGATAACCAAATACATTCATGGATTTACAAATACAGTTATTCAACTGTTCATAACCTAGTAAGCTAGTTCCCTAGTTACGAGAGAAGCTATGATCAATAATTGCTGGAAGTATATAGATTCATCTAAACATTTCATTTTTTTTTAAGAAGAATAGAGTTGATATTACACCAGATATACCGGATCAGCTATCCTCAGTATATACCTTAAACACTCTATAACACTTTAAACTTGAAGTATTTAAAAAAAAAATGACACCTTTCTCGATTCTGTAAGTAATTTCAATAGATAGCAAATATTGCTTTCGAAGTGCCTTCAAAGTTGTAAGCTCCTTTTATAATCACTCTGTATTTCTAATGGATGCACTTTATTTTTGTTTTTTATTTATTTATTATTTCACAAAGGCTACTTTCTATAGTGAGGTCCACGTTATAATGACAGTATTTGATCAACTTTGGTTTTGCTATCCTTGTCTATCATTCGACAAAGCCAGTGGTCCTATCCTTTTCTAGGTCCACAACGATGCCAATTATGTTTTTGACAGTGTAGAAATATAAATTAATTAATTCAGAGAATCGGCATCGCTATTCTTCTATCTTCATCCACTGTCATTATAACGTGGACCTCACTATAGAAGTATTTCAAGCCTAGGTGATGATGATGAGATGAATGATAATAAAATGAAGGTAGAGATATGAATCAATACACATTTTAGGTTATGCTATCCACATGAATAGATTTGATCAACTTTTCAGTCCAGAAATGAATAAACTAGAAATTTTGAATATTCCCCCCTTATGGATGTACATGGATTTGAGAATATATAGTACAGATATATTGTACCCGTATTATGACGCTTGATTGATGTATTCAGATATATGTGGAATGTATATAGATGTATCTGGTGGATATAATAGGCTACGACCCTCTAGTTTATCTATATGATGTGTATATTCACTATTTAGCAGCTAAAGAGCAGCTAATTCATGTATAGAATGTGTATAAATGTATGTGTTACATCTATTATAGCCTATTAATGTATGTATCTACATGGACATGTAATCAACAGAGATAAATCTAACAAATCCATGTGACTGAGCACAGGGTGAGAAGCAGCGAAATAATTATGGACGAGGAATGCTGCAACACCCATAATCAAATTATCGGGTTATAGTCTCTCAGTTAATGTTCATAGCGCTCGAAAATTGTGGGTAAGCATGGACCGCATACATTCATCAATAGTGAGGTCCACGTTATAATGGCAGTGTCTGATTAGCGACGGTATTGCTATCCTTGTTCATCATTCAACAAAGCAGATAGCTCTATCTCTTTCTCGCTTTGCTCTGTTGCCAGATCGTCTTTTAACAATATAGAATTAATAATTAATCAACAAAATATTCCATTATAATTCATTATGAGAAATATAATTTCTTGATAATAAAATATATTTGATTATTTTAAACGGAAATGAACAGTTTATATCACATCAATAAACCTGTATCAGCTATCGTCTATAGAAGCATTGACAAGACTGAGGATCGGCAACGTTGTTCTCCTATCTTTCTCCACTGTCATTATAACGCGGACCTCACGATAGACTGGGTGATAATCAGCGTATTGTCACGGTAAACAGCAAAATCCAATTATCTGGGTGTTTGTCGTATGGAAGGACGCGCGGCGCGCAGAACGCGATGGTTTTCATGAACAGAAGGAATGCTGATTAATCGCTTGCTCGCACACAGATCGCTCGGACTTACGGAGAAACGCCATGCAACTGCCACGAAATCAGACACATCGTATTTCATAGTGAGGTCCACGTTATTATGCCAGTACTTGGTCAACTTTGGTGTCACTATCCTTGTCTATTATTCGACGAAGCCGATAGCACTATCCTTTTTACTTTCCTTGCCCTATTACCATAGGTAAGGAAAGTATTGCTTTCCAAAAAAAATTAAGGTACCCTAATTTCATGTTTTCTATACGTTTCAAGGTCCCCTGAGTCCAAAAAAAATATTTTTGGGTCTGTGTGTGTGTGTGTGTGTGTGTGGTGTGTGTGTGTGTGTGTGTGTGTGTGTGTGTGTGTTTATATGTATATGGCTGTTCTACAAAAAAAATATCTACATGATTGTGTTGTGTTCTTTTGAATAAACTGCTCTACCTACCTACCTACCTCTCGCACGAGAAGGAGGTTACAAAGTAAATTTCTCAAGGATGGGGTGGACCCCCTGTTAATTTCTCAGGGAGGAGACTCATGCCAGTTAATAGAGCTGATATATAACTATACAGGGTATGGATTAGAAAAAAATCGGTCAAGTCCTTTTTGAGAAAATCGTGATATAAATTTAACAAAATTCATTCTAGTCAGGAATATTACGAAGCTCCTGCAATTTTCCCAGAAATGAGACTCATGTTAGTTGATAGGGCTTATAAATAGCTATCCAGGGTATAAATTTGAAGAAACTCGTCAGAGCCGTTTTTGAGAAAACCGTGAAAAACATGGTTTTTTAGCCATTATCCGCCATTTTGAATTGAATTTCATTGAATTTCTTATTGTCGAATCCTCATGGTATAAGGACCTCAAGTTCAAAATTCTATGTCAATCGGTTGATTAGGAATGGAGTTATCGTGTTCACACACACACACACACACACACACACACACCACACACACACACCACACACCACACACACACACACACACACACACCACACACACACACACACACACACCACACACACACACACACACACACAACACACACACACACCACACACACCACACACACACACACACACACACACACACACAACACACACACACACAACACACACACACCACACACACACACACACACACACACCACACACCACACACACACACACACACACACACACACACACACACACACACACACACACACACACACACACACACACCACACACACACACACACAACACACACACACACACACACACACACACACACACACACACACACACACAAACACACACACACACACACACACACACACACACACACACACACACTCACAGACCAACATCCAAAAATCATGTTTTTTGACTCAGGGGACCTTGAAACGTATAGAAAGCATGAAATTGGGGTACATTTTTTTTGGAAAGCAATACTTTCTTTACCTATGGTGATAGGGCAAGGAAAGTGAAAAGTGAATCAATGTGAGTGCGATTGAGGATCCTATTCAAATTAAAATTTCTACTTTACTGTGACTTTGAAAATGTGGCTCGCCATCTTGGATCAACTGTATAGAGAAGAAACAGATTGATAGAAGGAGGAAAGAGGAACGAGAAGAAGAAGAAGTATATGAAGAAGAAGAATAAGAAGAAGAAGAAGAAGAAAAAGAGGAAGAAGAAGAAGAGGATGATAATAATAATGATTTTGGAACGTGTCTGAATCGGATTCCCTTTGGAATTTCCCACTTTGATGCGCTTTCTCCTCTGCAATTTCTCACTTTCGCGCGCATTCCCCTTATTTTGCCGCCAAAAGATCAGTCGCCGACACTCTGGAATCTTTCCTCGGCCTTTGTTTTCACTTCTTTTTTTTTCTTCTCATCTTCTACTTCTTTCCCACTCTCCATCCTCATTCATCTCATCCTCAGGGGGTCGAAAAGAGAGCATTTGTCTTCACAAAGTTCATGATTGTCACCGCTGCAAGCAGCTAGTCACCTTCTTTTATATCCCTCTCACACACTCACTCTCTCTCACTATCTCAAACAACACTTACACACCAACGAATGTCATCCTCTCTTCTGCACCATTACTCCATTTATTCTCCTTTTTTCATTTTCACTCACACACACGCACACACTCTCAAACTCTCTAGACTATGTGATCGACTGTTGATAGGAAAAATATCCTTCACTATCATTGTTTCATTCTTTTTGATGGTCTGGAAAAATCGCTCATGATCTGTTAGCCTTTCTAATAAAAGCAATTAAAAGTCTATAGGAATAATAAATAACCGAAGTCCTAATTAAGTGCTGTAAATTACCCCCAAGACTTCTGCTATTGCAAATATTGACAACAGAGTGAACAGCTAGATGGAAATTCGATGACCGCTACTATTCAAAAAATCTGGTATGCTGCATTCACACAACTTTCCTTGCCGTTATGAAGATCAATCACCTGAAGCTAGTTTTCACGCGCATCTCAATTCTACTATTCAAAGATCTGAGCCAGCTGGTGACAGGACAATAACGCTGGAGACACACGAGGTCTGCTATCTCTCTCTGTAGTAAATGATTTAATAGAATTAACAGTTGCCAACAGTTTGAAATTGATAAATCACATTTTCTCGAATTTCGAGCTTATTTTCAATTTAAGGTGAAAATGTTACAGAGCATTAATTGTAGAGATTTTCATGCTCAATCTTTTCCACTTGGATTTATTTGTTTAAATTGCATCTGAAGCCTGATAATTGGGAATACAAAATCAAACTTTTCATAGATGGGGCGGAGCTTCTGAAATTTTTAAAGAAATTTTGAAAAATTTCGATCAAATGCAATTCAAGATGGCTGCAAAAATAGCGAAAATGATGTCAAAAACATGGTTTTTCGCAATTCTCCCGAAAACGGCTCCAACGATTTTGATCAAATTCATATCTAGAATAGTCGTTGATGAGATTGTCAACTGCCACAAGTCCCATATCTGTAGAAATTTCAGGAGCTCTGCCCTATCTACGCAAAGTTTGATTTCAGATTCTCAATTATCAGGCTTCAGAAACAATCTAAACGGAAGATTGAACATGGAAATCTCTACAATTAATGTTCAGTAACATTTTCACCTAAAATAAAAAATAAGCTCGAAATTCGAGAAAATGTGATTATTGAAATGCAAACCTGATGAGAGAGGCAACTGTTGATTCTATCAAATCATTCACTGGGAGAGATAACAGAATTGATCTCGTCAGCTGATCAATTTTAAATTATATTTCCGAAAAATTGACACTGACGCTGGAGACACACGAGGCGGTTTTTGGCGAAATTTTCATAACGGCAAGGAAAGTTGTGTTAATGCGCCAAACCATATTTTTCTATGGTGAATTGTGGTGGAGTTGTTTGGTTGACGTAGAAGGAAATTCAACTATGATAATCCGTTGATTGGAATGAATGATTGAGTATACACTTATTACTTTTTTATATAGTACGGTCCACATTAAAATGCAAGTGAATGGATATAGGAGAACAGAGTTTTCGATTCTTACCTTGCCACTGCCTTTTATGAAGGAAATCATGTACAGTTATATGGACTGTTCATTCTTGTTTAACATAAACAATGATTATGCATCATTTGTCTGATCCAGGCAGCAAAGTTCCTGGATTTGAGTTGCCCCGACAGCAGTGGGTTTGCCTGAACAGGTTAAGAACTGGCCAGGGAAGATGCTATAAGAGCATGCATATTTGGGGATTTGCAGAGTCCCCCAATTGAGAGTGTGGAGAGACTCAAACCATGAACCACATTGTCTCGTCATGTCCATTGTATCATTTTCCTGGAGGGTTGCCTAGATTGCACCTGGCGGATGAGGAGGCTGTGCTCTGGCTGAGGGAGTTAAACGGCATTTGATGTTAATCCGAAAAAATCTGGTGTGGTACACTCACACAACTTTCCTTGCTCATATTTGAAACTACGATCAGACTTCTGTATATATATATATAATTGTTTTCAGAGTACTTTTTCTTTGTGTGAATTGTGAAATTCAATGATTTTTTTAGTCGTCATTTTTTTGAAGTCGTCAAAACAGCTGTTCTACACATGACATATCTCGACTATGTGTTCTTTTTATGAACTGCGCTACCTACCTACCTCATGCACGAGAAGGAGGTTACTAAGTCCATTTCCCAAGGATGGGGTGGACCCCCCATTGGTTACCCAGGAAGGAGATTCATGCAAGTTGATAGAACTGATAAATAACTATACAGGGTATGAATTTGAAAGAAATCGGTCAAGTTATTTTTGAGAAAATCGTGAAAAGCATGGTTTTTTAGTAATTAGCCGCCATTTTTCTCAAGAATATTACGGAGCTCCTGCAATTTTCCCAGAAAAAAACTCATGTCATTTGATAGGGCTTATGAATAGCTATCCATGGTATAAATTTGAAGGAAATCGTTAGAGCCGTTTTCGAGAAAACCGTGAAAAACATGGTTTTTTAGTCATTATCCGCCATTTTTCTCAAGAGTATTACGGAGCTCCTGAAAGTTTTCCAGAAATGAAACTCATGCCAGTTGATAGGGCTTATTAATGGCTTATTCATGGTATAAATTTGAAGAAAATCGTTAGAGCCGTTTTCGAGAAAAACGTGAAAAACATGGTATTTTAGTAATTATCCGCCATTTTTTCCGCCATCTTGAATTGAATTTTATTGAATTTCTTATTGTCGGATCCTCATGGTATAAGGACCTTAAGTTTAAAATTTCAAGTCAATCGGTTAATTAGGAATGGAGTGATCGTGTTCACAGACATACACACATACACACACACACATACACACAAACACACACATACACACACACATACCAACAACCAAAAATCATGTTTTTGGACTCAGGGGACCTAGAAACGTATAGAAAACATGAAATTAGGGTACCTTGAATTTTTTTGGAAAGCAATACTTTCCTTACCTATGGTATAGGGCAAGGAAAGTAAAAAACTGATTGTTAGTTCTTAGTTTCATGTATTTTAATTAATATTTTGTGTTATGACAAATCCAAATTGGTAGGCTCTATTTTTTTTTTACTCTTGACTTTTGTTGCCCTAACCACTGCGACACCATACATATTCAATACACCACTGCACATGCTTATATATATTTGTCAAGAAATCAATTTTTCATTTCTCAATGACAATATTCTTATAAATCTTTCATATTTCTGTCAAGAAATCAATTTTTCATTTCTCAATGATAATATTCTTATAAATATTTAAATTTCTAAATTTTTTATATTTAATATTTTGTTATAAATCATATTACTTTATCGTAAAAAAACGACAAAGTTGCTAGATAAGAAAGGATATTGCTATTCGCTTTGTCGAATGATAGACAAGGATAGCAACACCAATGTTAATCAAATACTGCCATTATAACATGGCAGACTTCGGTGTGATGAGACTCTCTATTTCCATGATAGCCGTGGGCTACGAATTTTAATAAACTAGAGTAGAAAGACAGGGCTGACAAATTTGGAGTGACGTCACAACATGATGGAGGTTACATGTAACATGAATGGAACATCATGTTTTGAAATGTACTCGACGACAAGCTGTGGTAATGTTGGATGTGTCATGTTGGTACATGCCGAATGTGTCATACTGCTTGTACCGACCGGGTCTGCAGTTTTATCTATCGATGGGGGGCCACTGGACTATAATGCACGTTCAAAAACATGGAACATTTTTGACAATGGATCTTTCCAAAAGCATCAGATGCTCTTTTGTATGTTCTCAAAAGCAACGTTTCGCATCCGAGGAAGGATCGCTACACAAGGAGCTTTCAGTAGTTACGTTCTTTTAGCACAACACAGCCTATCAGCTGACAACATGCTCTTCCCATTGTTGGTGATACATTGCAACTTTCTCATTCATGAATAATCTCTGTTTGTTGACCGAGCGGAGTGAGGTCTAAAGCGGGATGCAGACCGGAGAAGCGCATTTCGTGAAGCCCTCTTTCATGAAACTTGTTACATGCAATCCGTTTCACTCGCGCATGCATACAAAAGAAACCTTCCCTGCTTAATCTTATCAGTCGATTGCGAGCAACTTCCGTTTCACGTTTCCTGGAACTTTTTTCACGAAACGCTGTTTCTCCTGTGTGCATCCCGCCTGAGATTCAAGTCGACGATTTGGCATTCTCTTAATTTCAAATTTTTATATGTTTTTATGTTGCGCATTTACAGCGAAACGCGGTAATAGATTTTCATGAAATTTGACAGGTATGTTCCATTTTCAATTGCGCGTCGACGTATATACAAGGTTTTTGAAAGTTTTGCATTTCAAGGATAATATGAAAGGAAAAAGGAGCCTCCTTCATACGCCAATATTAGAGTAAAAATCAGACTATAGAATTATTCATCATAAATCAGCTAACAAGTGATTACACAGATGTGTGTAGAAGCCAGTCTATTGCTGTATTTCCATAAGGTCTATAGTTTCAATCAGGTACTTGTGGATGAGAATACTGCGTAAGGTCTACTGTTCATAGAACTACTAGTATAGTGAGGTCCACGTTATAATGACAGTGTTTGATAAGAGTGTATTGCTTTCCTTGTCTATCATTCAACAAAGTGGATAGAGCTATCTCTTTCTCGCTTTGCTCTGTTGCCAGATCGTCTTTCAACAATGTAGAATTAATAATTGATCATTGAACATTTATTATGAAATTATTAAAAAATATAATTTCTTGCTTGATTAAATACAATTGATTATTTTAAACGGGAATGAACAGTTAGTTAATATTACATCAATAAACCTGTATCAGCTACCATCTATAGAAGGCATTGTAAAGACAGAGGATTGTCATCGTTGACTCTATCTTTCTCCACTGCCATTATGACGTGGACCACACTGTAGGGAGCTTCCTTCAAGAAAGCTCTGTGAGGAGCTTCCTCCATTTAGGGTCTCTGAATTCTGATGTTTTTACAAAGCCGTGAATATTACCCTGAAATGGTTTACCTTGCCTATATTCCGTTTCAAAGTCACGGTTACATGTGAAAATTGTCCTCGTCATTGAAAAAAGTGACCACGTCTTCAGGCAAGTTGTTAATCAGCATATCACATGCATTTTGACGGGCAACAAAATCGCGTTCAGTCAATTCTTCAACAAAAGCAAATTTATAGGGATGAAGTTGAAGGTCTTGAAGGAAAATTCGTCGAACAGTGGAGTCAGAAATTGCCATAGCAGCTGCATGTTCACGAGCCAAACGCCTGGGAGAACGCACAACTGACTGCCTTACTCTTTCGATATTTTCTGGAGTTCTGATGGTTCGTTGAAGTCAATTTCTAGGTTTAGCGACATAGTTAACCCACGACAGATTCTAATCATGGCCAGGAACGTGTCTGTGGGAAGGAATTTCAAATCGAGCGTGGAAGGTGATTGACCATTGGAAAAGAAGCTCCTAACAGCGAAGACCCACTGCTCTCTAGACCAGAGCATGATGGCTAATTTACTTGAAGGAGGATAAACTTAAGAGTTTTCCCCTCCAGATTTGCCCCTTCTTGCCCCTTTACATCACCAATTTAACGTATGGGATTTTTTCAAATAAGTAAGCTTCTTTATCTTTTTTCTGTATAGGGCTACTTTTATAGAAATAGAAAGAAAAAAGGAAAATCTTAGTACCCTTTTTGAAATATCACAACATGTTTCGGACATTGATGCCATGTTCTTTGTAAGTAAGTATGTTTCTCTGGCGCACCTCGTACAGTACTAGTGTTTCTGTACTATTGAAAAGTTATAACAAAATTATTTTCATTTAAATTATGTTCTTATAAATAGGATTTCTATTTTGCTATAATTTTAAAGAGAAATTGGAATAGAATACCCACCGAGCAACATTACATCTGTTGTTCTTAAGTTCAGATTGGTGTATCACAACTTTTCAAATTAACCGCCATTTCAGGTTTGTATGAAAATGAAAATCTGATCTCAAAACAACGTTTCGAATCAAATCATGGAGAAACATATTTTATAAATAGATTTAATTATTTTGACGTGGAATTGATTATCACTTTCCATGCCCTATTACCATAGGTAAGGAGAGTATTGCTCTCCGAACAAAATTAAGGTACTCCAATTTGTAAATTTTTATACGTGTGTGTGTGTGTGTGTGTGTGTGTGTGTGTGTGTGTGTGTGTGTGTGTGTGTGTGTGTGTGTGTGTGTGTGTGAGTGATTTGGAATGATTTGAAATTTGGAACTTAAGGTCCTTCCCCTATAAGGATCTGACACGAACAATTTCGATCAAATGCCGTTCAAGATGGCGGCTAAAAAACGGCGAGAATGTTGTCAAAAACAGGGTTTTTCGCGATTTTCTCCAAAACGGCTCAAACGATTCTGATCAAATTCATACCTAAAATAGTCATTGTTAAGCTCTATCAACTATCACAAGTCGCATATCTGTAAAAATTTCAGGAGATCCGCCCCATCTGAGTAAAGTTTGATTTTTGATTCTCAATTATCAGGCTTCAGATACAATTTAAGCAAAAAATTCAAATGGAAAAGATTGAGCATGAAAATCAAAATCTCTACAATTAATGCTCTGTAACATTTTCACCTTAAATTGAAAATAAGCTCGAAATTCGCGAAAATGTTATTATTTCAATTGCAAACTGTTGGCAACTGTTGATTCTATTAAATCATTCACTATGAAGAGATAGCAGACCTCGTGTGTCTCCAGCGTCAAGTCCTGTCACCAGCTGGCTTAGATCTTTGAATAGTAGACTTGAGATGCGCATGAACACTTGCGTCAGGTGATAAATTTTCTTAACGGCAAGGAAAGTTGAGTGAGTGTACCACACCAGATTCTAGTATCAAGGAAATGAGAACTAATAATATTATATCAAATTTAATGGGATGAATTGAGTAACAGCTGTGTACACTAAGTAGCAAAAAAGAGTAACTCGGCAACGTTGTTCTCCTATCTTTCTTCACTGCCATTATAACGTGGACATCACCATAGCATATTATTATTCTTAAGCCTACTCTTCTTTCACACACCTTCCTATCTCTCTATTTCTCTGTCTCTATTATCTTCAAATCTTTCCCGCTCAGAATTTTGCAACTCGACTCGACAGGATTTCGAAAATCACGTGCCAATTCCCACAGGGGTGGTTAGTCCACTAAAGTACTGTCGTGTAACGGTCCTTTCGGAATTATTCATTTCTCTTCCTTCTCATCCTCTACCTCTCACTTATCTCCCCTCCCTCAACCTTTATATTCCATAGCCCTATACTTACAAACCCCCCCCACCACATCCTTTCTACCCCACCACCTCTTAGCCTATCAAAGCTCACAGCTTCAAATCCAATCTCGTTTCCAAGCCAAACTCTACTTACAGTAGAGTGTGTAGAGGGAGATATAAACGTGGAATTCCAGCTCATGCATTCGTGCTAAAACACACATATGCATGTTTTGGCACTCAGTTTCTCCCCAATATATACCTCAGCATATATGTATGTATATATTATGGAGTGCATATGTGAGTAGGTCTATATGTTTGTAACAATGCTATCACAGTCAGTTCCATCAATGATACTAGCCTCAAAATCTTTCTTATATACTTCTCTCTTTCTCTCCACATCAAAAATCTTCTACTATTTTTGTCTCTTCCCTTCTCCTATCCCTCCATCCCCCCCTCCCTCATCACCGCATCCTTCTTCTCTTGCTTCCAATATCAAATATTAAACGAGCGTTAGAGAGTTCTCATTTTTGACTGACTAAAGGCCAAAGTCATTGTCCGTCTGTTTGTATGTTTTACAATAAGTTTAGAAATAATTGATCAATCAGCTTCAAACTTTGAACACGTATTTTTCGAACCTTTTTAAAGGTCAAGTTTGTTGGATAACAAAATTGACTCACTCCTTCGTCCTTTTTCAGGATGGAACAGATAACATCGAAAGTGCATAAGGAAAAATTTAAGTTGTGATTAATTATTTAGTCAGCTGAAGAATTCATTGCATGCAATTACTGCAGTTTTTCCATTCATTCATTCATTCATAATATCAGCTGATGCTATTTAGAAGCTATCACGTAGACAGTCCTTCATGTGCTGATACATGATAACAACATAATTCACAACAACAAACTGATACGGGTTGAGATATCAATGTGCGGCTTTCACCATTCATTTTTTCTTGGAAATCTGTATCGAGATCATGTATCACTTCACCACCTTCACATTTAGAAAAATGGATTTGAATTCATACGAGAGACAGAGATGTTGAAACGACAGAGTAATATTATTGAAGAGTAATTTTCATTTCAAATTTATTCTCTCTTTCTTCCTTTCTCTCTCTCGCTGTCTCTCAGTTCCTTCTGAATCTGTATCTCTCTCTTTCTCTCTCACACTCTCACTTCAATCTCTAACCTTTCTTTTCGATTCTTCTATTCGCTCATTCTATTCTGGATACCATCATAACATTTGTCCCAGACACACTGAAGCTGCATAGGAACTTACGACAAGATTCAAGAGGTCATAAAAAAAAGAAGAAGAAGAAGAAGAAGATGAATGAGAACGATAAGAAAAGAAGAAGAAGAAGTAGAAAACGAAGGATAAGAAGGTGGAATAGGAGGAGAAGAAGAAGAATAAGAAGAAGAATATGATGAAGAAAAAGGGGTAATAAAAGAGATAGGACACTGCCATTCCCGTGTACGTGTCTTCAAGTACGTGATCATTCGATTCGATATATCGATACTTCACTCCGATAGTATCGAAACGGTTCGAATCGATAGTTATACGGTGATTTTACGGAAGGTACGTGGCTCCTTCTTGCCAGATATTATTGTTCTGTTATTTGCGCTGAGTGTGTGATTTAGCGTTCGGATGTGCTACAAGGAAATCTGTATTGAGATTTTATTTCTCCTTTCTGCAGAAGTCGCTCCACTTCAACTGTTTCCCAGCTCTATATCATTACCATAATGTTGTCATCATACATTGAACACAACGATACCATGGAAACCATGGTATATCTGAAGAAACCCTGGTATCAATTCTGAAATCCACGTTCTGAAGTCAACATATGACCAAGCGTTGGTTTTTCATCTTTGTCTGTCATTAGAAATGAACAGATAGCTCCTACCTTTTTCAATCCTTCACCGTTGGAAGATTGTTTGTAGTCCATAAAGCTGGAAACACACGAGGCGTTTTTCCAGACGAGTCGTCTCGTCTAGGTATCAAGGACGTCCCGTTTAAAATGGGACAGTCCCGTTTCTGGAGACTTGTCCCGTTGTCCCCACCAAACCTCTCGGGACGCTTATTTGTCTCGTTTATCATTTAAGAGTTATGTTTTCTCTTGCAAGTTTTATATTTTGAGTACTATATTCTAACTAAAAAATCTGGTCTGGCGCACTCACAAAATTTTCCTTGCTGTTATGAAAATTGATCACCTGACGCTATTGTTCACGCTCATATCAAGTCTACTATTCAAAGATCTGAGCCAAATGATGACAGGACAATAACGCTGGAGACACACGAGGTCTGCTATCTCTTCATAGTGAATGATTAAATAGAATCAACAGTTGCCAACAGTTTGAAATTGAATAATCACATTTTCTGGAATTCCAAGCTTATTTGCAATTTTAGGTGAAAATGTTAGTGAAAATTAGTTGTAGAGATTTTCATGCTCAATCTTTTCCATTCAACATTTCCTGTTTAAATTGTATCTGAAGCCTGATAATTATTGGGAATCAGAAATCGAACTTTGCATAGATGGGGCGGAGCTTCCGGAATTTTTACAGATATGAGACTTGTAGCAGTTGATAGAGCTTATCAATGACTTCTTTAGGTATGAATAATGTGATCGAAATCGTTGGTGCCGTTTCCGAGAAAATCGTGAAAAACCCTGTTTTTGACAACATTTTCGTCATTTAAGCCGCCATCTTGAATTGCATTGAATCGAAATTGTTCGTTGTCGGATTTTTATATATTGTAAGGACCTTAAGTTCCAAATTCCAAGTCATTCCATTAATTGGGAGATGAGACACACACACACACACACACACACACACCACACACACACACACTGTAAACTCTGTATGTCAAAAGTGATTAATTTCACGAGAATCAATCACAAAAGATACTTTCCTGTAAGTTGTATAATTCTGAATGATTGAATCAAGAAATAAAGGCCTCTTTGATAAGACGGCTTCTCTGATTGGTTCTCGTGGAATTAATCACTGTTGAAATTTAACCGACTTTTGTGCAACTGGACCTATGATTACAAGTTGCGGATTACGAAAAAAATCGATACAACGAACTCTCCAACGCAGGGGGTCACTAGTTTATGCATTAAGGAATAAATTTTTCAATGGATAGTAGATAAATTTGAGCTAGAGAAGGATAGCGCTATCTGCTTTGTCGAATGATAGAAAAGGATAGCAATATCAATGTTTATCAAATACTGCACTATAACTTCTGCCAATGATACGTGATTTTCAATCAAATGCCAGGATACGGTTTAATAGAGAAGGATGGAGCTATCTGCTCTTTCAAATAACAGAGACAAGGATATCAAACCAATATTTATCAGGTTCTGACTAAAGACAGTGGATCTCACTCTACTGATTTGATTTCTGTTGGACAATGATCGGAATTCTATGAGGAAGTTATGTTGAAATTCAACAGGTGAACTTTCAAGAACTGTTTGTTTTTCTCTTCTTTCCAAGAATAATTCACGAATTCTTCCTGTTGACTCGTTCAGGTATCGCGGAAAACTTGTTATTTATTTTTCAATGTTGTTTTCCACCACGAGCGACTCATTATTTGATAAATTTTTTGCTATTGAAAAGAACAACGTATAGTGAGGTCCACGTTATAAAATGGCAGTGGAGAAAGATAGGAGAACAACGTTTCCGATCCTCTGTCTTGTCAATGCCTTCTATAGACGGTAGCTGATACAGGTTTATTGATGTAATATTAACTGTTCATTCTAGTTAAGAATGATCAATTATATTTTATTAAGCAGGAAATTATATTTTTCAATAATCTCACAATCAAGATGAAATATTTTGTTAATTAATTATCAATTCTACATTGTTAAAAGATGATATGGCAACAAAGCAAAGGAGAAAGAGCGCTATCCGCTTTGTTGAATGATAGACAAGGATAGCAATACCATTGCTAATTATATTCTGCCATTATAACGTGGACATCACTACAGCAGTCAGATTTTTTCAATAAATGAATTTATTCACTCAACATGGAAAACGAGATCTCTTGCTATCTTTGTTTGTGTTATTTGTTCAGGATGTCTTTTGCGGACATTCAATGTACGTTTCATCCTCTGAAAAAAAATCAGAGTACTCTTGGTGAACATAATAATTATTAATGTTTTTCAATTAATTTTTCAATTTTTGGCATCATAAAAAATTAAATATCTTCGGTTATTCATATACCGAGGATTGATTATTAATTCTACATTATTAAAAGACGATCTAGCAACTGAAAGAGATAGCGCTATCCGCTTTGTTGAATGATAGACAAGGATAGCAATACCATTGATAATCAAACTGTCATTATCACGTGGACCTCGCTATAGGAAACCCCCTGTCAAATGATCATCCTTGAAAAAGAACTTGCGCTGTTTTTGTAATTTCTACTAACTCAATAATATTATAATGAAATTTGAAGGAATAGAAAGAAGCCGGACAATGAAGAACTTGATTGATTTATTGATTGATTGATTGAGTACTTTATTCATGTAGATTACAATATATACTGGCTTATACACTTATACAATAGCTTACAATACAGCAAAGTTTCAGATGAATTTACATAACATAAACTAAGAAAATAATTATTGAACCGTACAATGATATGAAAAAAAATCAATTTGCAATAACTATACAAGGTAATATTGTAATGAATCTACATAAATTGGCGGAGCTTTGAACTTATCAATGTCCTTTCGTTGGAAAGAATATTGAAAATATCCTTCTCAGTAACTCTCTACCAATTGATTGATTGAGAGAGAGAGAGAGAGAGAGAGAGAGGAGAGAGAGAGAGAGGAGAGAGAGAGAGAGAGAGAGAGGAGAGAGAGAGAGAGAGAGAGAGAGAGCGCGAGAGAGATGTGTGTGTGTGTGTGTGTGTTGTGTGTGTGTGTGTGTGGTGTGTGTGTGTGTGTGTGTTTATGAGTGTATGTGCATCTGTGTACACGATATCTCATCTCCCAATCAATAGAATGACTTGAAATTTGGAACGTAAAGTCCTTACAATATAAAGATCCGACACGAACAATTTCGATCAAATGCAATACAAGATGGTGGCTAAAATGGCGAAAATGTTGTCAAAAACAGGGTTTTTCTCGAAAACGGCTCCAACGATTTTGATCTAGAATAGTCATTGATTAAGCTCTATCAACTGCCACAAGTCTCATATCTTTAAAAATTTCAGGAGCCCCATCTATTAAAGTTTGATTTTAGATTCTCAATTATCAGGCTTTAGATTCAATTTGAACAAAACATTTCAAGTGGAATAGATTGAGCATGAGAATCTCTACAATTAATGTTCAGTAACATTTCCACCTAAAATTAAAAATTAGCTCGAAATTTGAGAAAATGTGACTATTCAATTGCAAACGGTTGGCAACTGTTCATTCTATTGAATCATTCACTATGAAGAGATAGCAGACCTCGTGTGTATCCAGCGTTATTGTCCTGTCTCCAGCTGGCTTAGATCTTGGAATAGTAGACTTGAGATGCGCGTGCACACTAGCGTCAAATGATCAATTTTCATAACGGCAAGGAAAGTTTCATGAGTGCGCCACACCAGATTTTTTCAATTTTTGTGGCATAAGAAAATGAGATATCCTTGGTTATTCATATACCGGAAATTGATTATTAATTCTACATTGTTAAAAGACGATCTGGCAACAGAAAGAGATAGCGCTATTCGCTTTGTTGGATGATAGACAAGGATAGCAATACCATTGCTAATCAAACACAGCCATTATAATGTGGACCTCGCTCTAGTAGTAATTTTAGTTACAATTGAGAACAAATGACAGCAAAGTTCATTCATCACATTAACACTTCAATAGTATTTGAACAGTTGATGAATGGAGCTGAAACTGTCAACATACTAATTAACCACTAGTAGTAGTTTTAGTTGCGATTGAGACCAATACAGCATATACGTTCATTCATCTCATTTATTTACACTTCCAAAGTTAGACAAAGAGCGGAACAGAGGACATATGACTGTTAATCAGACTAATATTTCCCCACACGTTTGGAGCGGTCTGTGGTCCAAGCGGTAGTTTTGCCGCATTGTGTTGCGTATCATAGATTGTGTCGCGGTTTCGCGTACCTGATATCCTACAATGGAGGAGATTCTGAACAGTTGTTGATTCTATTAGGTTCTCACTCCACCGGTTACGTCTCACTCACTCTTGATCCCTCTGTATCAATCGATCACTCACGCTCTCTTTCTCTATCTCTCAGTCTCGAGATTTCAGTTCTAGCAGAAGCTCTATAGTGAGGTCCACGTTATTATTAGCAATGGTATTGCTATCCTTGTCTATCATTCAACAAAGCGGATAGCGCTCTATCCCTTTCTCCTTTGCTCTGTTGCCAGATCATCTTTTAACAATGTAGAATTGATAATAATTAATTATCAAAATATGTCATCTTAATTGTGAAATTATTGGAAAATATAATTTCTTGCTTACTAAAATATGATGAATTATTTTGAAATAGAATGCACAGTTAATATGACATCAATGAACCTGTATCAGCTGCCATCTATAGAAGGCAATCACAAAACACAGGATTGGCAACGTTGTTCTCCTATCTTTCTCCACTGCCATTATAACGTGGACTCACTATAGCACAACACAGCCTATCAACTAACATTCATTCAACATGCTCTTTCCATTGTTGGTGATACGTTGCAACTCTTTCATTCATGAAGAATCTCTGTGTGTAGGGAGCTTCCTGCATCTAGGGATGTAGGCTCCCTGAAGCCTGATGTTCTTGCAAAGCCGTGAATAAAACTTCGCGAGCCATGCCTAGTATTTCTACTTTCCTTGCCCTATTATTACCATAGGTAAGGAAAGTATTGCTTTCCAAAAAAATTAAGGTACTCCAATTTCAAGTTTTCTATATGTTTCAAGGTCCCCTGAGTCCAAAAACATGATTTTTGTGTGTGTGTGTGTGTGTGTGTGTGTGTGTGTGGTGTGTGTGTGTGTGTGTGTGTGTGTGTGTGTGTGTGTGTGTGTGTGTGTGTTGGTGTGTTGGTGTGTGTGTGTGTGTGTGTGTGTGTGTATGTGTGTGTGTGTGTCTGTGTCTGTGAACACGATAAATCCATTCCTAATCTACTATCTTTCTCCACTGGCATTATAATGTGGACCTCATTATAGCTTTTGCAAAACCATTTCTTTGTTTGAAAATGGACTCGCTTAAAATTTTCACTCATATTTTTTTCCTTTTTTCCCTACCTTCTTCTCCAATACTTCCTTCTCTCCTCCTCTTCCCATTCATTCATTACTTTCTCACTTTCTACCTGCCTATTACATGGAAAACCAGTAATCAGTTGGCTAGGTATTTTTCCTCTTTTTTTCTTTTCATAACACTCCACAATGAAGCCTGTTTTTGTATTTTATTAGAAATTTTCTTCGATTGTGATTTTTTGTAGTTTGATTTATTTTATGTATATTGTGTTGAATTGAATAACATTATTGATTGATTGATTGGATCCCTCTCTCTAGCTCCAGTTTAAGGTCGTGTTGATGGAGAGGATATTATTGTTAAACCATACTCCAAGAATCAATTGTATATAATCATTGATTAGAACGAGAAGACAAAGTTTGATACGCCTTATGAAGGCATAGAGATGATTCCGATATTATCATGAGGTGAATGAGAACAGAAAAATAATGCCAGACTATTATAGGTCAAATTATCATCTTAATTATTATTGGATTAGACATTAGACATCATTAATTGACCGAGCGAAGTGAGGTCTAATATTCAAGTCGACGGTTTTACATTTGTCCCTATGTTCATATTTATTTTCCGCATTTACGGCGGAACACGGCAATAGATTTCCATGAAATTTGACAGATATGTTCCTTTTTGAATTTCGCGTCGACGTATAAATAATGTTTTTTTGAAATGTTTCATTTCAAGGATAACACGAGAGGAAAAAGGTCTTCTTCGAACGCCATATTAACATAAGAATCAGACTATAGAATTATTATAAATCAGCTGTCGAGTGGATAATTAATTGAACGCTATGACGCATGCAATTAATATCTCGATGTAACTTGGTAAAAAATCTGGTGTGGCGCACTCACACAACTTTCCTTGCCGTTATGAAAATTGATCAACTGACGCTAGTGTTCCCGCGCATATCAAATCTACTATTCTAGGATCTGAGACAGCTGGTGACAGTACAATAGCGCTGAAGACACACGAAGTCTGCTATCTCTTCATAGTGAATGAATTTATAGAATCAACAGTTGTCAACAATTTGCAATCTTATTTTCTCCCATTTCGAGCTTATTTTCAATTTTAGGTGAATTTTACTCAACATAAATTGTAGAGATTTTCATGCTGAACTAATTAATTGTGTCTGAAGCCTGATAATTGAGAATCTAAAATCAAACTTTGCATAGATGGGGCGGAGCTCCTGGAATTTTCACAGATATGAGACTTGTGGCAGTTGATAGAGCTTATCGATTACTATTCTATGTATAAATTTGATCAATATCGTTGGAGCCGTTTCCGAGAAAATCGCGAATAACCCTGTTTTTGACAATATTTTCCACATTTTAGCCGCCATCTTGAATTGAATTTGATCGAAATTGTTCGTGTTGGATCCTTATAGTGTAAAAGGACCTCAAGTTCCAAATTACAAGTCATTCCGTTGATTGGGAGATGAGTTATTGTTTACACAGACGCACATACACTCATACACACACACACACACACACACACACACACACACACACACACACACACCCAAACACACACACACACACACACACACACACACACACACACACACACACACACACAGACCAATACCCAAAAACCACTTTTTTGGACTCAGGGGACCTTGAGATGTATAGAAATTTAGAAATTGGGGTACCTTAATCTTTTTCGGTAAGCAATACTTTCCTTACATATGGTAGTAGGGCAAGGAAAGTAAAAATCAGCTTTCGTGTGGAATATTAATTATTGCATGTCATAACGCATGCAGTTAATAAGTGAAAGAAGCATAGTATTTTCTCTCGACCTTTCTCTGCTTTCAACTCGGGCTGACCTTGCCAGTATGTCTTGAAGGAGATTAGGTTTTGATGTTAGCATTTTTGATACACCAACCCCAACAGCCATTAGCCGTTTTCACAACGATATCGCTTCGACACGACATAGGAGAGGATCGGCAACGTTGTTCTGCTATCTTTCTCCACTGCCATTATAACGTGGACCTCACTGTAGACAGCCTCCAATACCCTCAACACCCTAGATAGCCCTCAATACCCCATACTTTCTTTACCACTCTCCCTCTACCTCTCTCTAACTCTCTACCCTCTCTGAACAATCCATCCCCCTTCCTATCAGTTTCAGACTCACCCCCAGTACAACGAATACTTTACAATATGCGCCAGATGTTTGGAGCAGAAAACGTTCGCCAATATATCTACCATCTGCTAGAGGATGTGACACTTTTCCGAAGCGGGAAAACTTCAACTAGCGGCGAATTTCCCCACAGTTTTTCTCAGAATATATATAATATATTACGAATACTGGGATGGAAAATGCAATAGGTATGCGAGCATTGATATTAAAGCTGGTGTGTCTCTCTGATTCAGAATCGATATTATTCAGTTTTATCGTGGAACGTGATATTGAGCCGCTTTGGGTGAGAATATAGGTCCAGGAATTCTGGATATCTACGAATTCGTTGTAGTAACTATATGAGAAGCTTTCAGATTTAGTTATTCGCTATAGAAGCTACGAGAAGCTATGATGTTGTATGGAAGCTAAAAATGCTAGTATTGTAGTAATGTATAGCGCATATAATTATATCGATGTATATTATACAGAATGATTTTAGAAGGACTTAACAAATTTGAAAGCTCATTAACATTTTTATTGTAATTACTCACTCCCGTGTTATCGGATGGGCACGTTAAAATGTCGGTCCCGGTTGAAGTATGACAGTCGTAACAAAGAAGCCATACGAATTTACTTTTTTTGAGAAAGGTGTCATTTTGTTACAAAACTCTTCGAGTTTAAGGTGTGGGTGTTATTTGGTTGGATGTGACAGCCGTTGGTAATGCGACATACATCCCTCCGATAATCGATTTCTTGCCACACGCGTACCAGCATATGAGGATGCAGTAACTTGATTGCAGTAAGATTGTCTGGTAGAGGCGGAACATAATATTATCCATATGAATAAAAATCGAGCCTCAAATTTTGACATTCAATAACTTTTTCATGTGTGCACCGAATTCGATGATTTTTTTTCAGTTGTGTTCGTTATGTTCAGGACCAGGTTTATGGCCTATCAAATTTATAATCCGTCTTCGGGTCTCTTTCCTACGGTCCTTCAAAGTTTACATGTTATCCTTACGGGGGAATATTTGTGATCTGGCCACACACAGAAATAAAAATCAGCTGTTATAATCATTGCGTCATACAACAGCAGTCGGTGGGTAGTAGACAAGAATGTGTGCTGCTCCATAACCGCCCATATTTTTATTTTAAACGCCCCGACTAAAACAAAATGACTGTTCTGTGTGTAACCATCCAGCAGTGCGGCCTCGGGCTAGACTTACATGCTCTAAAGACATTGCTTTGTTTCGAATAATTGTTCTGTCTTCGATGTTTAGAATTATTTGATTTTCAGTGAATTATTTATTTTCCAGTTGAAGAATTATGTATATAAATAAATTCCATCGAAATTGATGATCGGAATAATTTTGATTAATAGCATCTACAGTTACCAGCTAAAACTACTAAGCTAAACTAAGCTAAAAATTAGTGTTTTCAGAATTATGCATAATAATACAGTTATAATTAATTGGAGTAAATAAAAGCGTTGATTCTTTTTGATAGCATGTTTGAAGTTTAGTAGGCCTAGATATGGAAGATATTGGCATAGAGAAACAATAGCGTAAGTAGATATCCCATGGTATAGGGCGTTTATGTCGCAACTTTTACTGTTATCTCAAGCCGATTACTGTCGATTTTTACTGTATTAACCGGGTAACAGTGTATGGACGGCACAATATGAGAGACTACGAGCGTCATAAAGCTTCAAAGGAAAGAACTACGTGGACTATCAGCTTGAGATAACAGTAGAAGTTGCGACATAAACGCCCCATACCATGGATATCTACTTACGCTAGTGTTTCTCTATGATATTGGACAGTGCTTCTTGAAAGTTGCAAAATGCCGCATCGCGCCTCCTCAGGTGTGAATGCAGCTAAAGTTTGTCATGAGATGCATTAAATATTTGGCGGTACGAAGTTCGATGGGGCAGCTAGTCCTAAATGGAACCCCACATGAAGAAATCCATCGATGTTAAATCCAGTGTGCGAGGTGGCTATTCATACAGAGTAATGATCAATGAGTTGGTACAAAGAAGACGCGCATCCTACCTGGCTGAAGGTTGGTCATAAATAATTTTCGTGAGAGTAGGAAGAAGACAAGACCGCGTCATTTCAGTGCGCTCTTCTTCGCACCTTGGTAGGTGCCGCGCCTTTTCTACCTGTTCCCCACCTGCTTTCGTGAAATTATCATAATATACATACATGCTACCACTCATTTTCTAGTTTTTTTTCCAATAAACCCCTTCAACAAAAAACGACGTGTTGAGGACCGAATGGTGAATATTTGTGTTGTGTTCTCCAAATGTGTTGAAATGATTAGATTGACGCCGAATTTATTAATATGAATTCCAGTGAACTTCGATTTATGTTAACTGTTTATCCTATTATTGTGTTAGATTTCAAGTGTTATTCTTTTTTTGTTTTTCACACTGATTTCTCGCCGACACCACTTACAGACAGGATTTACTCTGATGGGCAGTATAAGAGGAGGCTGTGAATTATAACTGCCCGAAATATGAACTACTGTTCACAGAGCTGATGGTAAATTAATGTTGTGTATTATTCAGCTGAAATCATGTGTCGGTGCATAGAATCTATCTGTCTGACAGTCTGTGTGATATTTTTTTGCACTTTCAATATCGTTTTTCCATCCTGAAGGAGTGAGTCAATTTTGTTGTCCTGTGAAAAGGTTTGAAGAACTCGTGTTCAAAATTTGAAGCTGATTGATCAATTCTCTCTAAAGCTCTTGTCGATCATAAAAACAGGCAGAAAACGCCTTCAGTAAGTCAAAAGTGAGAACTTCGCTAAGGCTCGTTCTTATGTGGAGATTTATGTTTCAAGCTCTATATGGTCAGCCTTAATTTTGAACCCTTGTCAGACTTGAATCGTAGAGATACGAAGTACCTCACTAATTTACCCTTCTGACAGCTTGACAGAACCTTTGCATGCGCGACGTCTTCGTTCTCCCAGTGAGTGATCCATGTACTCTTCATTTGTGTAGGAAGTACTCTTGGAAAAATTGGTTTTCAATATGAGCAAATATACAGAAATGTGTCACATCAATTTTTCAATTCGTTCGTTTCAGGTGATGAAGACTCGACCCCGAAGTTCATGCGTCCGATCGGCAATGTGTCGGTCCCTTTAGGCCATGAAGCTATTCTCGTCTGTGCTGTCTCCGGATTGGGAGATTATATGGTGAGTTTCTAACATTACCCAATGCTGAGTACAGTACACGTCCCATAGCTTTGCCTCCGTGACTTTGAAGCAGCATGTAGGGAAGGTAAGTGAATTAAAATATTAATCTGAGTACCCTTATACTTCCCTTGCACTATTACCATAGATAAGGAGAGTATTGCTTTCCGAAAAAAAAGGTACCCAAATTTCTGAATTTCTATACGTTTCAAGGTCCCCTGAGTCCAAAAAAGTGATTTTTGCGTATTGGTCTGTATGTGTGTGTGTGTGTGTGTGTGTGTGTGTGAGTGTATGTGTGTCTGTGTACACGATATCTCTTCGCCCAATTAACGGAATGACTTGAAGTTTGAAACTTAAGATCCTTACACTATAAGTATCCGACACGAACAATTTCGATCAAATGCAATTAAAGATGGCGGATGAAATGGCAAAAATTTTGTCAAAAACAGGGTTCTTCGCGATTTTCTCGAAAAAGGCTCCAACGATTTTAATTAAATTCATACGTAGAATAGTCATTGATAAGCTCCATCAACTGCCACAAGCCCCATTTCTGTAAAAATTCCAGGAACTCCGCCCCATCCACCCAAACTTCTATTTTAGATTCCCAATTATCAGGCTTCAGATACAATTCAAATGAAAAAATTCAAGTGGAAAAGATTGAGTATGAAAATCTCTACAATTAATGTTAGGTAACATTTTCACCTAAAATTAAAAATGAGCTCGAAATTCGATAGAATATGATTATTCAATTGCAAACTGTTGGCAAATGTTGATTCTATTTAATCATTCACTATGAAGAGATAGCAGACCTCGTGTGTCTCCAGCGTTATTGTCCTGTCACCAGCTGGCTCTAATCTTTGAATAGTAGACTTGTGATGCGCGGGAACACTAGCGTAAGGTGAACAATTTTCATAACGGCAAGGAAAGTTGTGTGAGTGCGCCACACCAGATTTTTGATGATGTATTATAATATGACTAGCCGTCAGGCTCGCTTCGATCGCCATATTCGTCTAGGTTTTTGGAACCCCCCGGCTGGATCGTCAAAGAAGGAGATCTGCAGGCTTGCTTCGCTCGCCTGCATTTTTCATTTGAGCATCATATATTAGGAGACGATCCAGTCGGGAGTCCAGACTAAACGTCTGACTAAACGGATATGGCGAGCGAAGCGAGCCTGACGGCTAGTAATATAATATTCCTAGGAATAGCTCTGATTGAAGTAGCAGTGCTCAATCAATTTATCCGCGATAAATGCATTTCATTTTTGAACTTAGTTGAAGGTCTATAGTTCCAATCAAAGACATTAAAGAGGTATGCATCTTTAAGCTGGGTTTACACCAAAGTTAACAAAATTGTTATAACTTAATCCTTATAGATTCTGTTAGATTGAACGGAAGTTGACAAACACATATGTTCATCATGTGTATGTTAAGTTATGTTCAATCATATATTCTAAAAGGATTGAGCTATTAACATTTTCTTAATAAATTTGGTCCAATCGTAGCTTAAGGTCTTTGGTTTCAATATTTTGTTTTGCAGTCGTGGTATTATTATGCGTGCCCATCAGTATCAATATTCTCACATTCGAAGAAACGAATTGGATAGGTGAATAAAAATAAACAAATGAACTGAATAACGCTGGATAAATTATAATATTTTTGATTCTAAAAAATTAATTTTCATTAGATAGAAAGATCATCACGGAACTGGATGAATTTATTATATCATATGAAATAAAAATTCAAACGTAAACTGAGTTTGTTAACATTTAAAACAGTCTGTATGTGTGTGTGTGTGTGTGTGTGTGTGTGTGTGTGTGTGGTGTGTGTGTGTGTGTGTGTGTGTGTGTGTTGTGTGTGTGTGTGTGGGTGTGTGTTGTGTGTGTGTGTGTGTGTGTGTGTGTGTGTGTGTGTGGTGTGTGTAGTGTGTGTGTGTGGTGTGTGTGTGTTGTGTGTGTGTGTGTGTGTGTGTGTGTGTGTGTGTGGTGTGTGTGTGTGTGGTATATATATTATATATATGTGTGTGTGTGTGTGTGTGTGTGTAATATATATATATATATATATGTGTGTGTGGTGTGTGTTGTGTGTGGTGTGTGTGTGTGTGTGTGTGTGTGTGTGTTGTGTGTGTGTGTGTGTGTGTGTGTGTGTGTGTGTGTGTGTGTGTGTGTGTTGTGTGTGTGTGTGTATGTATGTGTGTGTGTGTGTGTGTGTGTGTGTGTGTTGTGTGTGTGTGTGTGTGTGTTGTGGTGTGTGTGTTTGGTTGTGTGTGTTGTGTGTGTGGTGTGTGTGTGTGTGTGGTGTGTGTGTGTGAACTTAAGATCCTTACACTATAAGGATCCGACACGAACAATTTCGATCAAATGCAATTCAAGATGGCGGCTAAAATGGCGAAAATGTTGTCAAAAATAGGGTTTTTCGCGATTTTCTCGAAAACGGCTTCAACGATTTTTATCAAATACATACCTAAAAACGTCACTGATGAGCTCTATCGACTGTCACAAGTCCCATATCTGTAAAAATTTCAGGAGCACCGCTCCATCTATGCAAAGTTTGATTTTAGATTCCCAATTATCATGCTTCAGATAAAATTTAAACAAAAAAAATCATGTGGAAAAGATTGATCATGAAAATCTCTACAATTAATGTCCAGTAACATTCTCACCTAGAATTGAAAATAACCTCGAAATTCGAGAAAATGTGATTATCCAATTGCAAACTGTTGGCAAATGTTGATTCTATTTAATCATTCACTATGAAGAGATAGCAGACCTCGTGTGTCTCCAGCGTTATTGTCCTGTCACCAGCTGGCTCTAATCTTTGAATAGTAGACTTGTGATGCGCGGGAACACTAGCGTCAGGTGATCAATTCTCATAACGGCATGGAAAGTTGTGTGAGTGCGCCACACCAGATTTCTTGATGATATACTTATAGTATGATTCAATAAAGAATAATTAAGTGACATTACTGATATTTCTGACAACATCCCAGTGTTTCCATTATGGATAGATATCACAACATCTCACGAAGAACAAAAGTCAAAATTATCTAGATAACTTATCTAGGCATCCACGCCAATATACACTGATAAGTTTGTCAACTGCGAATATTAGTTACAGTTAATAATTAACTGTGATATCTATCCATAATGGAAACACTGGGATGTTGTCAGAAATATCAGTAATGTCACTTAATTACAATTATGGTAATTAGTTACAAATTACCCACAATTAGTTAGCAATTGTCAGTGGCTCTCATCTCATAGCGTAGACATCAAAGCTCCAATTAGGTAATTGAATGATACAATCATTGTATAATATATTTAGGGGTAGGCTACTCATTCCCCTCTCAAGCTCATATACGCAACCCAGCCTTCAGCTGCTACCCTCCCTCAATGAATTGAAAACCCAAAAAAGGTTGTCAATGATCATTCTAAAACTGCTGACCTGTTTTGTGGACCCTAAGATTATGATTTTTCAGTTTCCCTCCCGAAGAATTTCAAGGACTCAGTCATTCCCCCCCCCCCACATCTGTGGGCACCACTGATGTTTTATTGTTAATTGTCTATTGAATGATATTCGAATATCTATTAGGGTTGTGTATCGCGTCATTCATTAATTTTCTCATATAAATATTTATTTTCTCAGCAAAAGTTACAAATATTGTTATAACATTGCACAGACGGAAATAAATTGGAAATTGCATTTGTTCAAATGTTTAATGAATGATATTTTTAATAACGAGAATCCCAATTAAATGCTGTAAATCACCCCGAAGACTTCTGCTACAGCAAACAGGGTAACAGCTAGATGAAATGAAAATTCGAGCGCTACTATACGAAAGTAATTCCCAGGCTGACAAATAATTACTTTTCGCCACACTTGGATGTAATGAGCTGGTTTACGTGCGTCATATGGAGGCCGAAAGTGATTGTTTTCCGACCAGGCCGGTAAAACTTTACAGCCCTAGGGCTGTAAAATGACCTTGAATAACAGCTGATCGTGTCCGATCTCACAAAAATCATAGAGAGATAATCTCATAATGACTGTAATAATCTATATAATTATGTATCGTGAATCGCGGTATTATGTCTATAATAATATATTTTATAAATTACTGTTTCATAATTTAATATTTATTATTGTGTTTTTGATATCAAACAATAGAATACGATGATATATCTCCATAGCCTCAACAATATAATGTTGGCTACATTGTCCATTGTCAGAAAGGTACGTATCGAAAGTCTTTAAAAGTGAAGAATCGAATTTGAAATCAAAGTACAATAATTGTATCAATATTTAAAAGTGAGGTAGAGTAATAATTGTTTCTTTTTTATTATCGAATTCCACTTCTTAATGCAATACAATCAACAATAATAATAGGAAAATACAGCAGACATCTAAAGTTTGTGGTGAAACTCAGCCTTGACTAAAAAATTCCTAGTAATTTTTCCGTAATTCATTATTAAAACTTTTAGATAATTTTTCTTCAATATCAAACCATATAGAGAAAACATTAGGCCCACTCTAGATTGAATCTTCGAATGTTTTCTCTATGATTTAACTATTTTCAGAGCAATATTTTGTTGTGAAAATGCCGGCAACCGGCTTTAAGTTTGCCGCTATAGGCTACACTATATTATAGTAGCCTACATACGTTACCTGACTTACAGGCCAATTCGATCAAAAGATGCAATGGCCGAGAGTGTAAAGGCGTGTACTCAAAAGCTCAAAGCTTCAGTGAATTACAAACATGATCTAGGTTCGAACCTCGGTCAGTGACTTCTTTTTTTGTCGATGAATTTCGACTTTTATTAGCTATTTTTTATATTAGTTACCGTAATTTAAATTTCAATCAATTTTTTAGATATATTTTGAGACAAAACTGTGAAATATGCTATTATATTAATTTTTTAATCACATTATTTCAAAATAGTAATGAAAATTCTATTCATCCATCTATCCATGAGATTTGCACCAGGCGCAAAGCGCGAGCTATAAAAATTCAAATAATTATTCGAAATATTAATAGTATAAAAATATTGTCACTATTGTAAATATTAATTAGTAATATTGAAATTAATTGACAGTGAAAGTTGTCATAACCAAGATTCAAACTATCAAAATAGGCTGTTTGAATTTTATTTATTTTTTAATTTCTTATATATTGGGAAGTTTTTTTTTGGTGTGGCGAAAAATAGCGTTCGCACCATGGGCAAAAATGTATTTCCGGCTCTCAATCTTTTCTAGTCCTCGGCCTACGGCCTCGGACTTAAAAACCGATTTCGAGCCGGAAATATCTCATTTTCGGCCCTAGGTGCGAAATATACTATTTCCTACAGTTACGTTGAAAAGTGGCCATTGCTGCACTGATTACAGAACGCAAAGAATCACTTTTCCGCTCTAGTGCGGGAAAAATTTTTCTGCACTCCAGATTTGCAACATGGCAACGCAAAATACTTAGTAGGTTATATGGAGCAACAGTGCAGCAAAATCAAAATGAAGTTGGTAACAGTGACTGGGCTGCTATAGTGAGCAGAGGTGCAACGAAGCACAACGCGCAAATTATTACTATTATATATTATAACCAAGGACAACATTTTTATTCAATTTGACAATAAATTAAGGTTTTTATCAATAATAAAATTACACAGAAAGAAAAAGATGCATTTCAGGCAATTTTACCCATAATTACCCACTTTTCATATTCAATGGTAACTGTAGGAAAAACTTAATGTGAAATACGTGCGCAAAGTTCCTCTGCTGCACTCAAGAAACCGTTTCTTTCGGTGCAGCAAACTGTCACTTTGCGCACTAGTTGCACAAATAGCTATTCCTTGCCCTATTACCATAGATAAGAAAGTATTGCTTTCCGAAAAAATCAAGGTACCCCAATATCTAAATTTCTAAACGTTTCGAGGTTCCCGAGTCCAAAAAAGTGGTTTTTGGGTATTGGTCTGTATGTGTGTGTGTGTGTGTGTGTGTGTGTGTGTGTGTGTGTGTGTGTGTGTGTGTGTGTGTGTGTGGTGTGTGTGTGTGTGTGTGTGTGTGTGTGTTGTGTGTGTGTGTGTGTGTGTGTGTGTGTGTGTGTGTGTGTGTGTATGAGTGTATGTGCGTCTGTGTACACGATATTTCATCCCCCAATCAACGGAATGACTTGAAATTTGGAGCTTAAGGTCCTTACACTGTAAGGATCCGAAACGAACAATTTCGATCGAATGCGATCCAAGATGGCGGCTCAAATGACGAAAATGTTGTCAAAAACAGGGTTCATGGGGATTTCCTCTAAAATGGCTCCAACGATTATCAAATTTATACCTAGAATAGTCATTGATAAGCTATATCAACTGCCACAAGTCCCATATCTGTAAAAATTTCAGGAGCTCCGCTCCATCTATGCAAAGTTCGATTTTAGATTTCCAATTAACAGGTCTCAGATATAATTTAAACGAAATATTTTGAGTGGACAAAATTGAGCATGGAAATCTCTTCAATTAATGTCCAGAAACATTTTCACCTGAAATTAAAAATAAGTTTGAAATTTGGGAAAATATAATTTTATATATAAAATGAATTGCAAACTTTTGGCAACTGTTGATTCTTCTAAATCACTAGCCGCCAGGCTCGCCATATCCGTCTAGCCAGGGGGTTCCGCCCCCTGGACCCCCGACTGAATGGTCCAAAAATGAGATCAGCGGGCTCGCTTCGCTCGCCTGCATGTAGACCTCAGCGGAACCTCTGTACCGAATTTGAACGTATTATGTCAATTCGATCTCGAAAAACACCTGTTATCGAAAAAAACCACCTATCGGCGTATCTTTGGTGAACAAAATTCTTCCACCTCAGCTAAACCTGTGTACTGAATTTCTTTAAATATATTTCCATCAATTATTGAAAAAGGTGAGGAAACGCAGAAAAGCTGAGAAAACGCTAATTTTGGCTAATTGGATAAATTGGTATTTAGGAGGTCCTGGATAAATGCATTTCAATCTTCAACTTGGTGCCAACCTAACAAAGTCAACTCAACTTAATGCCAACCTGACAAAATTTTTAATTTAGTTGCCAGAACAACTGTTTTGAAGAGGTACTCTCTCTAGATTATAGTTCTATATTAACATATGGTATGGACATTTCAATTATAATTTTAAGATATTGGAATAAGAAGAAATTTCGTGTCATTATACATGCTAAAAGACGAACTTTGACCCTCAAAAACCACCCTTAGAGTCTAAATATCGTCAAAAGATTTCTCAGTGCGCCTCTAAAGGGCCAACTGAACATACCTACCAAATTTGAACGTTTTTGGTCCGGTAGATTTTTAGTCCTGCGAGTGAGTGAGTGAGTCAGTCAGTCAGTGCCATTTCGCTTTTATATATATACATCAACTGTTGAAAATATCTAATAATTATATTTTTCAATAATTCCATAATTAGGATGAAATATTTTGTTAATTGATTATCAATTATTCTACATTGTTAAAAGACGAACTGGCAACAGAGTAAAGCGAGAAACAGATGGCGCTATCAGCTTTGTTGAATGATAGACAAGGATAGCAATACCATTGCTAATCAAACTGTCATTATCATGTGGACCCCACTGTAGGGAACCCACTGTCGAATGATCATCCTTGATAAAAAAATTTGCGCTGTTTTTGTAATTTCTACTAACTCAATATATAATGAAATTTGAAGGGATGGAAAGAAGCTGGACAATGAAGAGCTTGATTGATTGATTGATTGAGTACTTTATTTATGTAGATTACAATATATACTGGCTTATACACTTATATACAATAGCTTACAATACAGCAAAATTATAGATCAATTTACATAATATAGACTAAGAAAATAATCATTGAACTGTATATGATATAAAAAAGCAATTTATAATATAATAACTATGGATAATTATATTGTTATGCATCTTCATAAATTGCGGAGCTTTGGACATATCAATGTGCATTCTTCTTCTTCTACCAGAAAGAGAAAGTGAGTGAGAGATAGAGAATGAGGAACAGAGGGAGAGAGTGTGAGATAGTATGAGATACAGAGTGAGAGAGACAAAGAGTGAGTGAGTGAGTGAACATTCTTACATTCACAAAAAGGCTTGGAAGAAGAAGGAGAGAAGGTGATAGGTTAGGAGAGGGGCGAGAAAAAACAGATAGGTGGTTCAAGAGTGAAAAAGAGGAAAAACCAATAAAATTACTCCACGACGAACTTTGTGATTTTGAAGAGCTCTCCAGCTTCATAAAAAATAAATTGGATCAGGCCTTCTCGTAATTCATTCTGCGTTCAAACTCTGCAGACGAGAAAATTCATATTTTCATTAAACTGAAATTGAAGATGATTGTTGCCGATCAAATCGTGATTGCTGATTGTTGAGTGAAATTGGCGAGAAAAGTTTCTGATTTTGTTGAAATGAGTCTCTGGGGAGTTGGAGGAGATTGAGGAGTTGCAGTCATGGGTTGGGGGTTTTGAGGGGATAAGTTAGGATGTGTGAGAGAGAGATAGATAGAGCGATTGATTGATTGATTGATTGATTGATTAGCTTTTATTTTTGGCCTTTATTAAAGACCTAGGAGGGCGAAGTTAGGGCGCAGCCGGCCCTCTCTTACACTTAACCCTCCAATACAATTCTAAGTAAAACTAAACACTATACAACAAAGATTTATAAGATAAAATAAAACAATTTACAAAATAATAAAATTTTCAAATAGCGAATGAAAGAAAGAAAAAAACAAAATTTCTTTCTAATTTGAATCAGTGAAAATAATACAATAAGAAGAAGAGAAAACTAAAAAGTGGAAAAACGGAAGAAACGTCATTTCAAAATCCATAGATCATTTGATAGAAAAAAAGAAGAAAGAGGAATAAATTAAAGAAGGAAGAAGGACACACACATACACACACACCACACACACACACACACCACACACACACACACACACACACACACACACACACACACATACACACACACACACACACACATACACCACACACACACACCACACACACCACACACACACACACACACACACACACACACACACACACACATTACACCCACACACACACACATACACACCACACACACACACACACACACACACACACCACACACACACACACACACACACACACACACACACGTTAAGATTTAGTGAACATTCCAGCCGAGTCCACCACCTCTGATCCACCGCAAGACAGCCGCACCGAACCGACGATGTCCCTCAACAAGCCTTAGCTCAGCAGGCAGAGAATTCCACAAACTACAGGCTGTCACAAGGAACGACTTGTTGTACATAACAGTCCTATGTGTTGGGACAGCCAGCAGATGGGATCCATGCCGCGTTCCTCCACGACCAAAGTCACCCAAGTAACGGTACTCTACTGCCAGATACTTAGGGGTTTTAGTTTTCAATATCTTATAGAGGAAGCACAAAGCATGATGTGAGATGATGTGAGAAGCACAAAGCATGAGCGAGAGAGAGATGGAGAACCATTGAACCATTGAACCAGAGAACCATTTGAACCGTGAATGATTCCACGGGAACCAGTCAGAGAAGACATTTTTTATAAGAAGGCTTCTCCAATTGGTTCTCGTGAAATTAATCATGGTCTTAATTTAACTGGCTTTTGTGCAATCGGCACTAAGAGTTAAATAGATTGAAGATGTACCTAATATTTCATGAATCTGGGATCAATCTCTATATATAAAAATGAATGTCTCTTTGTGTGTGAGTTTTTTTGTATGTTTGGTGTTAGTTTGTTTTTTCCCTATAGACTCGAAAAGTACTTGACAGAACGGCATGAAACTTGGGAATGTGTTGTGTGAATATTGGGTATGGTTTCTGACCAGAACTCTAGGGGAGCTAATAATAATTATATAGTAATCCATTTTACAGACCTATGTTTTCGAAATTGTCGGCCGAGCGGCTAACGTAGAACGGGAAGATCGTCATGATTCAAGATCATGTTGTGATAATATGATTTAGCATATGAACTTACCAGCTCCAATAAACACGTCAACCTGTGATAAAATTGTTTACTGGTATTAAAACGGTAGTTTTAATCACATAGGAAGTCCGTATTGTGATGTAAATAAAAATATTGATTGTCAGATAAATTGCATGATTCACCAAATAAAGTCAAGTGTGACATGAGATACATTGACTTTTTGGCGGTACGAGGTTCGCCGGGTAAGCTAGTATATAAATAGAGATAAACATATAGGGAGTAGAAAGAAACAATTTGCAGAGTCAGTGGATTTAATAGGAGAGCATTGTTCAGCCCACTATTTTACTCCTTTCATATTCTCTCATGCTTTGTAAAACTCTAAGGAAAATCAGCTGGAGAGTCATTTGTTGTAAACTAGCAGATAACCCGTGCTCCGCAAGGGTCTATTTTGAAATTTGATGTAATGAAATCTTGAAGAATTGAAAATAGGTCGAAATCATTCCCGGTTAATTGAGAATCTATATGCAAAATTTTCAAGTTAATAAGTCCAGTAGTTCAGACTTGATTATGCGTCAAACATAATTTTCCCATCCCGAACGTGTTAGCCAGTTCTTCCCTTCAATACAGTATATATTTAGTATTGAAGCCAGAATATATTGTAACTTACATGAATATAGATCTCTAATCTATTCTCATCTAAGAGGACGTAGCAATCTACCACAAATTGAAGTGCAAATTACATTGTAAACTATAAAAAAGACTCCTCTGAAGTGGGTATAACTCAAAGAATCTCTTCTTGAATAATAAATATAGTATATTCATATTATATGATCACGATGATATTTTTTTAGAAATAAGATATTCTAAAATCCAAGAATAATCCGTGATAGGGAACGAGTTAATAAGGATGAAGTTTAAATGTGATAAGTTCCTTTTTATTTGAAATTGAGTTGGAGTTATGAGATGGGTTTTCCTTGAGGCATCATCAACTCTCATCCAAGTTGAATTGACTTGACAAATGGTTGATGGAATCAGCTAGCTATTTTCCTGCAAATGTTTTGAATTATTGTCGGTGACAGTCTCAGAATTGCCGCCGCACAAGCCTTGAGTTGTCTTGCGATGTCTTCACAGCTCTTTTTCAAACGAAGGCAACTAGATTGAGTGCCCTATTGCCAGGAAAAGACACTTTTATTTATATTTATTGCTTGTAACACTGTATCCCCTTCCTCGTACACTCTCTCCTGGTCTCTCTACCCCCTCAGACTCACTCTTTCTCTCTCTCTCTCTCACACACACATACTCACACAGCAATTGTGTCACTGTCTACAAAGATTTGTGTCGTCTGCAGAAAAAGGAAATGGCGGAGGAAATGATGTATGAATTCGTGAAAAACGAAACACAGACATTTGTCCCATTGTAGTCCAATGCAACAGCAATTTTCGTCATAGTCATTCAATTTCAGCTGTTTTCCATGCGTGGGATCAAACCTGTGAATAGCTGATCATAGAACAAATAGACATATGATACCATTGAACGAGCGTTAGCGATTTCTCTTTTTACTTTCCTTGCCCTATTACCATAGTAAGGAAAGTATTGCTCACCCAAAAAAATTGAGGCACCCTAATTTCAAGTTTACTGTACGTTTCAAGGTCCCCTGAGTCTAAAAACATGATTTTTGGGTATGTGTGTGTGTGTGTGTGTGTGTGTGTGTGGTGTGTGTGTGTGTGTGTGTGTGTGTGTGTGTGTGTTGTGTGTGTGTGTATGTGTGTATGTCTGTGAGCACGATAACTCCATTCCTAATTAACCGATTGACTTGAAATTTTAAACTTATATCATGAGTATCCGACAATACAATAGAATTCAATTCAAAATGGCGGATAATGGCTAAAAACCATGTTTTTCACGGTTTTCTCGAAAACGGCTCCAACGATTTTGATCAAGTTCATACCTAAAAAGTCATTGATAAACTCTACCGACTGCCACAAGTCCCATATCTGTAAAAATTTCTGGAGCACTGCCCCATCTATGCAAAGTTTGATTTTAGATTCCTAATTATCAGTCTTCAGATACAATTTAAACTAAAACAATCAAGTGGAAAAGATTCAGCATGAAAATCTCTACAGTTTATGGTCAGTAACATTTTCACTCGAAATTGAAAATAAGTTTTAAATTCGAGAAAATGTGATTATTCAGTTGCAAATTATTGTTGATTCTATTAAATCATTCACTATGAAGAGATAGCAGACCTCATTGTGTGTCTCCAGCGTTATTGCCCTGTCACCAGCTGGCTTAAATCTTTGAATTGAGATGCGCGGGAACACTAGCGTCAGGTGATAAATGTTCATAACGGCAAGGAAAGTTGTGTGAGTGCGCCACACCAGATTTTTACTTTCCTTGCCCTATTACCATAGTAAGGAAAGTATTGCTTATTTCAAGTTTTTTGTACGTTTCAAGGTCCTCTGAGTCAAAAAACATTATTTGTGGTGTGTGTGTGTGTGTGTGTGTGTGTGTGTGTGTGTGTGTGTGTGTGTGTGTGTGTGTGTGTGTGTGTGTGTGTGTGTGTATGTGTGTATGTCTGTGAGCACGATAACTCCATTCCTAATTAACCGATTGACTTGAAATTTTAAACTTATATCATGAGTATCCGACAATACAATAGAATTCAATTCAAAATGGCGGATAATGGCTAAAAAACCATGTTTTTCACGGTTTTCTCGAAAACGGCTTTAACGATTTTCTTCAAATTTATACCATGGATAGCTATTTATAAGCCCAATCAACTGACATGAGTCTCATTACTGGGAAAATCGCAGGAGCTCCGTAATATTATTGAGAAAAATGGCGGATAATCACTAAAAAACCATATTATTTACGGTTTACTTGAAAATAACTTGACTGATTTTTTTCAAATTTATACCCTGTATAGTTATTTATCAGCTCTATCAACTGGCATGAGTCTCCTTTCTTGGAAACTAATGGGGGGTCCACCCCATCCTTGAGAAATGGACTTAGTAGCCTCCTTCTCGTGCATGAGGTAGGTAGGTAGCGCAGTTCATAAAAAGAACACATAGTCGAGGTATTTCTTCTGTAGAACAGCTGTTTTGATGGATTTAAAAAAATGACGACAAAAAAAATCATCGAATTTCACAATTCACACAAAGAAAAAGTACTCTGGAACAATTATGTATACACATATACAGAAGTCTGATCGTAGTTTCAAATATGAGCAAGGAAAGTTGTGAGAGTGTACCACACCAGATTTTTTGACTCTCCAAAGGCCAGGATATAAAAACCACATTCAAAGTGCATAAGAAAAAATCGTTTCGATTTATCATTCAGTCAGCTGAAGAATTCATTGCATGAAATTACAACAGTTTCTCAATTCATTCATTCATAACATCAGCTGACGCTAATTGGAAGTTATCACACAGACAGACCTTCATGCGCAGACACATGATTTCAACTGGTTAATATACAACACTAGCCGTCAGGCTCGCTCCGCTCGCCATATCCGTCTAGCCAGGGGGCTCCGCCCCCTGGACCACCGTCTGGATCGTCCAAGAATGAGATCAGCATTTTCATTTGAGCATTTTTATCATATGTTAGGACGATCCAGTCGGGGGTCCAGACTAAACATCTGGCTAAACGGATATGGCGAGCCTGACGGCCAGTAATATAATATTCCCAGGAATAGCTCTGATTGAAGTAGCAGTGCCCAATCAATTTTTCCGCGATAAATGCATTTCAATCTTCAACTTGGTGCCAACCTAACAAAGTCAACTCAACTTAATGCCAACCTGATAAATTATTTATTTAGTTACCAGTTAACAACTGTTTCGAAGAGGTACTCTCTCTAGATTATAGCTCCATATTAACATATGGTATGGACATTTTTCAATTATAATTAAGAGAATAAGAAGAATATACATGCTAAAAGACGAACTTTAAACCCTCAAAAAACCACCCTTAGAGTTAAAATATTGCCAAAAGATTTCTTAGTGCGCCTCTAAAGGGTTAAATGACCATATTTACCAAATTTGAACGTTTTTGGTCCGGTAGATTTTAAGTTCTGCGAGTGAGTGAGTGAGTCAGTCAGTCAGTCAGTCAGTCAGTCAGTCAGTGAGTGAGTGCCATTTCGCTTTTATATATATAGATTAAAACTGAGTTGGACTCACTTAAAATGTCAGCATTAGTTGAATATGAAGAATTGATGCTATTCATAAGGAATGCTGACAGCTAGAGTGGACTCACATGTGATACAGTATCCCACAGTTTGTATCAATGATTTGCAACGCGTTGCACTGCACCATCTAGCGAGACAACTTGCAACCACTTTAAGCTTTTCTGTTCCTGATTTCTCGGTGCCTACCTTTTATTTTGGGTATTTAACTGTTATTTGGACAACTTAGTTGCAAAAGTGACAACTGATAGGATTTTGTGAGATGTGAACAACTATTTGAATGAGTTTATAACAAGATTTTACTGATTATCTTGTGATAAATTGTATTTTTATTTGCCACCTCTCGCCAGAGAAAGGTGGTGATAGCAGAAGACCCCTATACATGATCTTACAGACTGTTAGCAAAGTAACGATCCACTAAAGAAAACTTATACGATTTATCCCTGGTGACTAAATATCATAGCTGATTTTTTAACCTGAATATTTATTTAGTCACCAGTAAAAGATATTTTTTGTACAACTTCTCCTTAGTGGATTCTTATTTTGTTTAAAAATCAAAATGAGTGCCGGTTGAACAGAAGCTGGTTGAATTTTAACCACAATTAATTTCACAAGAAAGCCGTCTTTTCAAGAAAGCCTTCTCTGATTGGTTTGCGTGAAATTAATCACAGTTAAAATTTAACTTACGTTTGTGCAACCGGGCCTTTGTTATCAGTTCTATGTTTGTGAATAAATACCCGATTTTTTGGAGAATCATTGTCTTGTATTGCCTGGACAGATATGGACAGATATGGAGATAAGAAATATTAGATGATACAAATTTAATATTACAATACCAATATTACAATCAGATATTATTCCTGTAAAACTTCTTCACCGAATCTCTCATATTCCTGGAGAGGTCGAATAAACCTACTTGGTTTATACACAAACCATTTCTATCAAGTGGAGAAACTATGGAATCTTGTTAATTTGAGGTGGAATGAAAACAATATTGTCAGTTCCAAATAATTTATTCGATTTTATAGATTTTTGGTTTTGTGAGTGAGTGAGTTAGTCACTCAGTGAGTGAGTGCCGTTTCACTTTTATGTATATAGATGAAGATAATTTACAACTTTTGCATCAACAAACTGATACGGGCTGAGATGAAAGTGTGCGCTTTTCGCCATTCATTTTCACTTGGAACCATGTATCGAAATCATGTATTATGAATTATGATTCATATGAGGGACATATAGGAACACAAATGAAACCTACTGTCAATATTATCCTTATAGAAGAAATATTTAGCTTTTTCCAAATATTTCACCAACACTTACAGGTGTTTTTCGAGATCAAATTGACATAATACGTTCAAATTCGGTACAGAGGTTACGCTGAGGTCTACATGCAGGCGAGCGAAGCGAGCCCGCTGATCTAATTTTTAGACGATCCAGTCGGTGGTCCAGGTGGTCGGGGGGGGGGGAGGACGGATATGGCGAGCGAAGCGAGCCTGACTGCTAGTATTATGTGGATGAACCACCGTCCATAGAAGATTTTGACGAGACAGAGAATCGGCAATGTTTTTTTCCTATCTTTCCCTACTGCCATCATAAAGTTAACCTCAGGTGACTACCACCAATATGTGTTCTCCGGAATCTATATATATATATATATATATATATATATATATAATATCTACCGGACCAAAACGTTCAAATTTGATAGGTATGTTCAGTTGGCCCTTTAAAGGCGCACTAAGAACGGATTTGAAATAATTTCCAAAATACGTCATGCATCTGCGTTTTTCCAGCGTTTTCTCAGCTTTATCGAGAACAAATGAACAGAAAATGTTCAAATTTAGTACAGACGGAGCTTAGCTAGGGTGTAATAATGTTGTGTTAGAAGGAATTCGCAATCACGACAAAGATACACCCAAAATTAGCGTTTTTCCAGCGTTTTTTTTTTTTCTTTGCTTTTTCTGTGATTTATCGAGAACAAATGAACAGAAAATGTTGAAATTCAGTACAGAAGCTAAGCTAGGGTGTAATAATGTTGTGTTAGAAGGAATTTGGAGTAACGCCAAAGATACACCCAAAATCTGCTTTTTCCAGCGTTTTTTAGCGTTTTCTCAGCTTTATCGAGAACAAATGAACAGAAAATGTTCAAGTTTACTACTGAAGCTTAGCTGGGGTGTAATGATGTTGTGTTAGAAGGAATTTGAAATAACGTCAAAGATGCACCCAAAATTAGCGTTTTTGCGTTTTCTCA
>NC_052512.1:18136907-18286907 GCF_014356525.2 Nilaparvata lugens
TGGATCAGCTCTGTTCGCGCCTTGAAGAGCCATTTGATTAGTGCGAAGTCTTCCTGCACTCTGATGTAACCGGAGCCTTCTAACTCTAGCTCGCAGTAAAGGGAGGTGCGCTCACTTCATGGCCGCTTTATCTTGCTGTCCATTATGAATCTCTCCTTCATCCTCGTCAATAAGCTGTTGATAGAGACATTCTGCGAGAGTAATTCCGCGGCATTGATGCCGTGCTGCCTTTCAAGCACATCCCAGTCATTGACAACAAAAGTCCCTGTTCGTGTGATCTCCTTCAACAATAATCTGGGATATCTGGCAATGGGTAGTTTCATGCACCTTCTCATGTATTTCACATGCAATTTAACAGTATACAAGAATAGTGGTAGACATCCAGTTTCCAAGAGTAGGGTAGAGTCTGGTGCCTACACAGGGAGGCTGAATACTTTTTTAATGAAGAGTCGTTGCACCTTTTCTACATCTTCATACATCCTTGCACCCCACACTTGTGATCCGTGGTCTAGTGGATAGAGTGCCTGCGTAGCAGCATAGAGATCCCGGGCTCAAACCCTCTTAATACCAAAAGTGTTTTAACCATATCACTCCCGTGTTATCGGATGGGCACGTTAAACTGTCGTTCCCGGCTGAAGTATGACAGTCGTAATGCCCATTGACGGCTTAAATTATATATTCAGGCGGTGGGACCTTCCCGCAAGGGACTCCCCACCAACAAAAGCCATACGAATTTACTTTATACCCCACACTTGAGCTCCATAACACAGGGTGGACCTAGTTACCGCATCAAACACATTGCATTTAGCCTTTAATGATATAATGTTTTGTGACAGCAGCCGATGAAACATGTTCAGGGTGATTTTTGCCGAAGATGATCTTTCTTGAAATGACTAGCAATCACTTCACTATTGTATCTCCACACATTAGGTCTTCCTCTCCTACCACCTTTTCTGAAGATAATTATTTTTGACTTGACCTGATTCAGCTGCGAGTTCTATTTTACACCATATGCTTCAAGAATTGCTATCATTCTCTTCAGACCTATCCTATCTGGAGCAAGCATCACTATATCATCAGCATATGCCAGGAGTTTGATGCATACATTCTTTATCTTTATTCCTCCATCAAGGCAATCTTCTAAATAATTAATGAACAATGCGAATAGAATCGGGCTCAATAGGAATCCTTGCTTTACACCTGTGGTTGTTTCAATATCTCATGAGATTCCCTGACTTCCCCATTCTCTAGCAGAAGATCCATTATATGAATCTCTTAGCGCATTCAGCATTTTTGATGACACACCAATCTCAGAAAGCTTATACAAAAGAGAATGTCTGTCTATTCTATCGAATGCAGATGAGAAATCTACGAAAAATGCATAAACTTTCTGCCCCTTTGTATTTAGTTGGATGTGGACAATGCTCATAATATTGAAAATATTGTCAATTGTTGAGTAGGACTTTCTGAAGCCTGCTTGGAATTCTCGTGGAATCTTATGGTGGTGAATCCATTTTCCAGCTTATCCAGCATAATCCCCGCATATAGCTTACCTATGGAGTTCACAAATGATATTCCCCTGTGATTAGTTGTTTCGTTCACATTGCCTTTCTTGAATATTGGATAAATGATTGACTGTTTGAAATTTTCGGGCGTATGTGCGGATTCAAAAACTCTGTTGAAGCAATAGGCCAGTTTCTCATGGAAGTTTTGTGGAGCATATTTATAGAACTTATAAGCAATTCTGTCTCCTCCTGGAGCTTTATCATGCTTATCTTTTGCCAAAATTCTCTTCACATCATGTGTCATAATTGGGGCATCAAGAATATCATCCATTATCCTAGACTCAGCATATGAAATTTTCGCTGCTGCAATCTGAGGATTTAGTAAGTGCTCAAAATGTTATACCCAGTCTTCCAATGAAATGTTCGTCCCTGCACTGAATTTTTTCCTTTTGAAATATCGAACAAGCCTCCAAAACTGCCCAGACTCTCCAACTGTTCCAAATCTCTCAGTTAAATCGAGCCAAAAGTTCCTCTTCTTTTTCAAGCAAAGTTGTCTAAATTCTTTGTTTCTTGCTAAATATCTCTCTCGCACAACCTCTGAGTTAGTCTCAAGCAGTCCAAATACTTCTTCTCTTGCCCTTTTACATTCATAATCGAACCATTGTTGTTTTCTGTCTATTCGGGTTTGTTGATTGAAGTGTGATGGAGGGGCACATTCATATATTATGTCAATCATATACCTTGAATCTTCTATTGAATCAAGCCATTGTTCTCTATTGTTCACTCTTAATTCAAGTGTATTCCGATACATGACTTCTCTTTCTGGCCTCCATTGCAGCTTCATCCTTATTGGTATCACACAGCTCTCCTCCTTTTCTGCATGTGTGCATCTAATTGTGGATACAATTGGAAGATGGTCTGGAAATATTTCCGGGCTAACCACAAAGGACTGGACTGCAGGAAAAGCATTGAACGAGACCGCGCAATAGTCAATCACAGATGAACTTCTCGCTCCAACATAAGTCAGCTCTCCTTCCTCATCATTCTGCGACCTGCCGTTCAAAACAATTAGCCCAAGATCATCAAACATAGACAATAGACGCTTTCCATTTGAATTCAAAACAGAGTCCTTGGAGTCTCTTTTGCTGCTTACAGCACTATCCATATTCCCAAATATATCCACTGGTAGAATTCGTTCGTCACTGATTCTCCCATTAAGGTCAGGTCACCTATTAGCATAATGTCGTCGCACTCAATCAATTCAGTCAGCAGGTTTGATGGTCTTGCAAAATCCTCCATCCAACTGTTGCAATTTATATTGGCTGGAATAATACACAATTTTTGTGACTCTATATTCAATTCTATTATATCGTACCCTGTAATTTTGCGGAAACTAGCTGAATACATACAGTTGCCGTGCTTCTTAATTCCGTATACATAGCCTCCACTTGCTCTACCAAATGCCACAGTCCTGATTACAGGAGCCCAAACAAGATCGTGAGTTATCATCGTACATTCAAACTCATAAAACTTCTCTCACATTGTGAAAACGTTTCATACAGCGAAAATATTTCTTCCTCTCTCAAAAAATTCAAAAATGCTACATTATCAATCTTGTTTGCAATTCCAGCCACGTTGTAAGAAGCGACCTCTATATAATCAAAATCTGTTTCCTGTATAGTGTCACTCTCTTTACCCTTATTTCCATTCCTATATGCTACTCTTCTTATTGTTTGTGTTGTGGACGAAAAAAAATTGGCAATGCTTTCTTCAGACGCTCTAGACGTACCGGTAGGTGTGGAGGCAGGTGGATTCTGTTTCAGTTGGGAAGTCCTCTTTCTTTTACGAGCCGCAGAGAGTGTTGCTTGGTCAGGCTCCTCCAAATATTTATCGACCGTCTCTTCTGTTAAGTCATCTGCAGAGATATATTTTCCATTTATCAGTCCAACTCCCCTCACTTTGACTTTATAGCCGACGGCTCGCAGACGCCTTTGAGTTGAATACATCACCTTCTTCTTTCCTCTCGTCTCCTTATCACAATCCGGAGACACAAACAGCTTAAGATTTTTCAAATTCGCTTCTTTATTCAGAATATCTTGCCTTTTCATACTTGATACCAAGGACAAAATGATTGGGCGCCTTATACTAGGACCTGCCCTGCTTTTCCTAGACGTTTAACAAAATCTATATCATTTTCTTTCAGTTCGACCTTCAATACTCTGTTACTTATATCCATAATTTTCTCCAAGACCTTCTCATGCCTCTCACCCTCTTCCTCCTCCATTCCGTAGAATATGAGATTTTTATCACGACGCATGGATTCAATAACTCTCCGCTGCTGTTGTATTTCGCGCTTGAGCCACTCATTTTCTTTGGTCACCTCATCGATTTTTCTATTCTGCTCCTCAAACGTCGATGAAATATTTAGGGCACTGATCTCCTGCCTAACAATCGTAGGTGTATTCTCATTGATTTCATTTTTTATTTTTCCAGCATTGAAATCATACGCTTTTCGTCTAATGCCATTCCGAAATTTGCACAATATAAACCCACCAGAACTCAGTTAGTGACTGGATTATATTCGGTAATCAATAACTAATGATCGCAATTATAGATTGAGCTCTATTCTGGACTTTATTCGTCAATAAACGCCAATATAGGAAAATACTGTTCAATCGATGACCACAGATTATTTATCAATTTCTTGAAAGACTGCAAGTGAAATCAGTACGAAATCATCCAACAAAGCAACCTATCAAAGGCGTATTAGCAGTTCAATAGAGAAAATTCAAAACATCCACCAAGTATTAGTAGGCTAGTTTTGAAGTAAGATGACGCTGCAATCGCAGACAGCAGCTCTTGGTTGGAATCAAACAGTCGGTAATTCGGAATTTTAGGGGGTGGGTGGGAAATGTAACAACCTCCTCTATCACAAAGATAAGATAGTATTCAAACAAAAGTTATGGCTTCTTCAATCGTTGAGACTAAAGTGAGGTCCACGTTATAATGACAGTGAAGAAAGATAGGAGAAAAACGTTGCCAAGTCTCTCCATTGTGCCACTGACTGTACACAGCTGTTACTCAATTCATCCCATTAAATTTAATCTAATAATAATTATCATTTCCTTGATAAAATAATCAATTTAATGTCAAATTGATCAAGAAAATATATTTTTTCATAATTTGATTCAAAAAGTTGCTTTCATGACTGAGATCAGATTTTTATTTTTATACAAACCTGAAATGGCGGCTAATTTAAAAAGCTGTGATACAACAATCTGAATTTCAAAACAACAGAAAATGAGTTATTTGTTAGGTATTCTATTCCAATTTCATTCAAAAATAATAGAAAAATAGGAATCCTATTTAAAAATAAGTAATCTCAATGGATTAATTCTATAATAACTTTTCAATATTATTTATACCGGTACGAGTAGGTCTAACCTATACGGGTAGGCCAACTTAAGCATGGATGAAGTCTAGGATGGTTAGTTATCAACTTTTAAAATGTCATTTCAGGTATTTTAATTTGTGTTTCTCATAAGGTAATGTTTAAAAATTATTTCATTGTTTCAAAAATACATTTTAAATCAATTATACAACTCGTGTACTCAAGTATTTTGATAGAATGAAGAAAAAAAATTAAGGTACCCCAATACCTAAATTTCTATACGTTTCAAGGTCCCCTGAGTCCGAAAGAGTGGTTTTTGGGTATTGGTCTGTATGTGTGTGTGTGTGTGTGTGTGTGTTGTGTGTGTGTGTGTGTGTGTGTGTGTGTGTGTGTGTGTGTGTGTGTGTGTGTATGTGTGTGTATGAGTGTTTATGAGTGTATGTGCGTCTGTGTACACGATATCTCATCTCCCATTCAACGGAATGACTTGAAATTCGGAACTTAAGGTCATTACACTATAAGGATACGAGAAGAACAATTTTGATCAAATGCAATACAAGATGGCGGCTAAAATGACGAAAATGTTGTCAAAAACAGGGGTTTCGCTATTTTTAAATACGGCTCCAACGATTTTGATCAAATTCATACGCGAAATAGTCATTGATAAGCTCTATCAACTGCAACAGGTCATATATGTGTAAAAATTTCAGGAGCTCCGCCCCATCTATGCAAAGTTTGATTTTAGATTTTCAATTATCTGCCTTTATACACAATTTGAACAACAAATTCAAAGTGGAAAAGATAGAGCATGAAAATCTCTGCAATTCATGTCCAGTAACATTTTCAAATAAAATTGAAAATAAGCTTGAAATTCGAAAAAAATGTGATTATTAAATTGCAAACTGTTGGTTCTATTAAATCATTCACTACGAAGAGATAGCAGAGCTCGTGTGTCTCCAGCGTTATTGTCCTATCACCAGCTGTCTCATATCTTTGAATAGTAGACTTGAGATGCGCGAGAACACTAGCGTCAGGTGATCAATAACGGCAAGGAAAGTTGTGTGAGTGCGCCACACCAGATTTTTTTTCCGTTGTGTAGTGAGAGGAATATTCATTTTCCAACGAACGTCCATAATTGATCATATTCAATTGAACGAGCGTTAGCGAGTTCTCACTTTTTACTTACAGAAGGCCAAAGTCGTTGCCGCCTGTTTGTATGTTCTACAATAACTTGAGAGAGAATTGATCAATCAGCTTCAAATCTTGAACACGTATACTCTGAACGTTTTTACAGGTCAAGTTCGTTGGATAACAAAATTGACTCACTCCTTCGTCCTTTTACAGGATATAGAAGATGACATTGAAAGTGCAAAAGAAAAGCTTTGTTTCGATTTATCATTTAGTCAGCTGAAGAATTCATTGCATGCAATTACTACAGGTATTCCATTCATCCATTCATAACATCAGCTGAGGCTATTTGGGAGCCATCACACATACAGTCCTTCTTGCGCTGACGAATGATTTCAGCTGGTTAATATATACAATATATAAATTTACAACTTCTACATCAACAAATTGATACGGGTTGAGCTATCAATGAGCGGTTTTCGCCATTCACTTTTCCTTGGAACTCTGTATCGAAATCATTTATCACATGACCACCTTCTCATTTAAAAAAATAAATTTTGATTCATATGAGGGGCAAAAACTTTCCCGAGGGTGATTTTGAGGGGGAATTTGAGGGTGATTTTCGAAGAATAATTTTCCATCTCATATATGATCTCCAATGAAACCTACTGTCAAATATCCTATTATATTAAGCGAGCAATTTCTTTATTTATATATCTGGCTATTTTTATATTTGGTTATTTATGTTTAACGGATCTCGGAAACGGCTCTAACCATTTCCACTAAATTTGGAACATAGTAGGTTTATGATATAGAGATTCTATTGCACTAGGTCTCATCCTTGAGAAAACTCGCTGAACCACATTAAAAGAATAATTCATCCTTGGGTGAAACAGTTGTATATAGTAAAAAAGTGAGTATGTGAAAAATAAAAATATCGCATCCCCGAAATTCATGAGAAGACATATAGCCAGCTGTGAAATATAAACACTAACATTTTAGAGATTTGTGTTCGGTTTATTAATTAATAAAAATAACGAGCGAAGCTCAGTGCCCCGATATTTATTCTTGAAGAATGAACACTAGGTGTTTCAAAAAGAATGACCCAATTTTGAAAAGTTATATCTATTTAAACAAATTTTGCTCACAAGCAATCTATGACATCACAGTCTATGATGATGTATTATAATTGTTTTATGTGCCCTCCTCTTGAGGCTTGGACACACCTCTTTTTGAGACTGTTTGGAAGATGTCTTCTCGGACTGTAGCTACTGCATCAGTCACCCTGGTACTTAGCTTCTCGATATCAAGTGCTAAGGGAGGAACATAAACACGATCTTCAACGTATCCCACAGACAAAAATCATACGGTCTTATGTCAGGGGACCGTGGAGGCATGCATGGCCAAGTATTGCGCCCTATGCAACGTTGAGGCAAGTTGGTGTTCTTGCGCCATCAAAAGGATGGTACATAGAACACATATAATACACTAGCCGTCGGGCTCTCTTCGCTCGCCATATTCGTCTAGCCCGGGGGCTCCGCCCCCTGGACCCCCGACTGGGTCGTTCGAAAATGGGATCAGCGGGCTCGCTTCGCTCGCCTGCATAATGTAAACATTTTCTTGATGAAAGAGCTGAGAAAACGAAAGAACGCTAATTTTGGGCGAATCTTTGGCGTTATTTCAAATTCCTTTTAACACAACATTATATCACCCCAGCTTAGCTTCTGTACTAAATTTGAACAATTTCTGTTCATTGGTTGTCGATAAATCTGAGAAATAGCAAAAAAAAACGCTAATTTTGGGCGTATCTTTGACGTTATTTTAAATTCCTCCTAACGCAAAATCATTACACCCCTGGTGAGCTTCAGTACTAAATTTGAACAATTTCTGTTCATTTGTTGTCGATAAATCTGAGAAATAGCAAAAAAACGCTAATTTTGGGCGTATCTTTGACGTTATTTGAAATACCTCGTAACGCAAAATTATTACACCCCTGGTGAGCTCCTGCACTAAATTTGAACAATTTCTGTTTATTTTTTGTCGATAAATCTGAGAAATAGCAAAAAAACGCTAATTTTGGGCGTATCTTTGACGTTATTTTAAATTCCTCCTAACGCAAAATTATCACACCCCTGGTGAGCTTCTGTACTAAATTTGAACAATTTCTGTTCATTTGTTGTCTATAAATCTGAGAAATAGCAAAAAAACGCTAATTTTGGGCGTATCTTTGACGTTATTTTAAATTTCTCCTAACGCAAAATTATTACACCCCTGGTGAGCTTCTGTACTAAATTTGAACAATTTCTGTTCATTTGTTGTCGATAAATCTGAGAAATAGCAAAAAAACGCTAATTTTGGGCGTATCTTTGACGTTATTTTAAATTCCTCCTACCGCAAAATTATCACACCCCTGGTGAGCTTCTGTACTAAATTTGAACAATTCTGTTCATTTGTTGTCGAAAAATCTGAGAAATAGCAAAAAAACGCTAATTTTGGGCGTATCTTTGACGTTATTTTAAATTCCTCCTAACGCAAAATTATTACACTCCTGGTGAGCTTCTGTACTAAATTTGAACAATTTCTGTTCATTTGTTGTCGATAAATCTGAGAAATAGCAAAAAAACGTCAATTTTGGGCGTATCTTTGACGTTATTTGAAATTCCTCGTAACGAAAAATTATTACACCCCTGGTGAGCTTCTGTACTAAATTTGAACAATTTCTGTTCATTTGTTGTCGATAAATCGGAGAAATAGCAAAAAAACGCTAATTTTGGGCCTATCTTTGACGTTATTTTAAATTCCTCCTAACGCAAAATTATTACACCCCTGGTGAGCTTCTGTACTAAATTTGAACATTATCTGTTCATTTGTTCTCGATAAAGCTGAGAAAACGCTATAAAACGTTGGAAAAACGCAGATTTTGAGCGTATCAATGAAAATTTTTCCAAATCCGTTCTTAGTGCACCTCTAAAGAGCAAACTGAACATACCTACGAAATTTGAACGTTTTTGGTCCGGTAGATTTTTAGTAATCGAGTGAATGAGTGAGTGAGTGAGTGAGTGAGTCAGTCAGTGAGTGAGTGCCATTTCGCTTTTATATATATATATATATATATATATATATATATATATAATAAAGCGAAATATATATATATATATAGATAATCATAAACTTGATACTTCTGTGAGTAATTTGATGTGAAATTGGTTTGTGTACATCATTTTCTCAAATAATCATAAAATCCGTTTGAAATTGGGTCATTATTTTTGAAACCCCCGGAATCTAACTGTTTCCATAATTTTTATCAAGTCTGTATAATTTGAAGTTACGGGTTTCAATGTTTATAATACAAGACATATTTTGTACTTTCCCACTCTCTTCTTCAATACTTCCCTTTTTTTCTCCTTTTTACCCTTCATTCCTTACTTTTATACCTTCTACTAGTCTATTACATGGGAAATCATAGTTGGCTAGGTATTTTCCCTCCTTTGAGCACACCCCACCATGAAGCCTGTTTTTGAATTTTATTATATTTTTGATATTTAATTTTTTGTATTTTGATATATCTTATGAATATTGTGTTGATCTGAATATATTTATTTGTATATCTAGAGTGAAAAGTACAACTTTTTCTCCCTGTGGGAAAAAGTTTGAAGCCCGAGGCGAAGCCGAGGGCAACAATTTTCCTGAGGGAGAAAAAGTATTAATCGCTCGTGATGTTCACAACAATTTTTCTTCATGTGGGAAAAAGTTTGATGTACACAACAATTGTTTATAGAAACTGCAAATCAAAATAATCATTTTAATAATTTACGTTATTGGTGACAATGTTTTCTAACAACATAACCTGAAAATCTGGTGTGGCGCACTCACAAAGCTTTCCTTGCCGTTATGAAAATTGATCACCTGACGTTCGTGTTCCCGCACATCTCAACTCTACTATTTAAAGCTCTGAGCCAGCTGATGACAGGACAATAACGCTGGAGACACACGAAGTCTGCTATCTCTTTATAGTGAATGATTTATATTAATAGAATCAACAGTTGCCAACAGTTTGCAATTGAATAATCATATTTTCTCGAATTTCGAGCTCATTTTCAATTTTAGGTGAGCATGTTCCTGAACATTAACTGTAGAGATTTTCTTGCTCAATCTTTTCCACTCAAAATTTGTTGTTCAAATTTTGTCTGAAGGATGATGATTGGGGATCTAATTGGACTTTGCATAGATGGGGCGGAGCTCCTAGATTTTTAACAGATATGGGACTTAAGGCAGTTGATAGAGCTTATCAATGACTATATTAGGTATAAATTTCATCAAAATCGTTGGAGCCGTTTTTGAGAAAATCGCGATAACCACTGTTTTTGACAACATTTTTGCCATTTTAGCCGCCATCTTGTATTGCATTTGATTGAAATTGTTCGTGTCGTATCCTTATAGTGTAAGAACCTTAAGTTTCGAATTTCAAGTCATTCCGTTAATTGGGAGATGAGATTTATCGTGTACACACACACACATACACACACACACACACACACATACACACACACACACACACACACACACACAAACACACACACACATGTATAGCCCGGTTGCACAGAAGCCGGTTAAATTTTAACAGTGAATAATTTCACTAGAACCAATCACAAAAGATACTTTTCTGTAAGTTGTATAATTATACTGGATGATTGAATTAATAAATAAATGCCTCTTTGATAAGACTGCTTCTCTGATTGGTTCCCGTGGAATTAATCACTGTTGAAATTTAAGTGGCTTTTGTGCAACCAGGCCTATGATTACAAGTTGCGGATTACAAAAACCACTTTTTTGGACTCAAAGGACCTTGAAAAGGTATGAAAATTTGGAAATTGGGGTACCTTAATTTTTTTCGGAAAGCAATACTTACCTCACCTATGGTAATAGGGCAATGATAGTAAAAACTAAAACCTAAAAACCAGTCGTCTGATTGGCAGTTTGGCACTGCCGATTGCGCTATCTATCGGCAAAAGTTGTAACAATTATAAGCTGGGCGGCTATCAAAAATGGCTGACTCCAGATCTCGCGTTTCAGATTTGAATTGCAGATGAAAAATATTTGTTGGCTGGTATTTTGAATAGAATAAAATATATATAAATTTTTATTGTCTACTAATATTAAGTATATAATATCATACAAACATATATTTCATGAGTTGATCAAATTCCTGGTTGTAGTATTGAATTCAATTGACTCAATGACAGACACCTCTATTATGCTTCCTCATCTGAGCTTAGACCTTCTAACATATTATTTCAAATGTAACTTGTTAAAATAGAGATGCTTCTCATGTTATTTTTGCCACACTGCACAGAAAGCAACTGTTTTCCAGTCCCTAAGTAGATCTGAAAGACATTGTTTGCAGACGACTCTCGTCTGACATCAGAACATGCTTCTTTCCAGCTAAGGCCGGAAAGAGTACCCTTTCCGGCCGCTTTTTGAAAATTTTTGAAAATGTGTTTGGACAACTGTGCCATATGGTGCATTGTGTTCATGAGGTTGAGATCGGAAATTTTCACCCCACTTTGAGTACCCTACGACGTCTGGTTCTTGAGATATGAGACATCAAAGTTTCCCCCCCTCATAAAACATACTTATTTGATTTATTATTCTTATATAGCTGATGCCAAAATGTTGGGGGGATTCGTGGGTCACATGGTGAAACCTACTCACAGCTGATGCAATGCATCTATTTATTGTCTCTTTTGATTTAAAAATCATCACCTGAGCCAAGCTATGACAACCCTACTTGACAACATCAGCTGTTGGGACGCACAAGAGACCCACGAAACCGCCTAACTTTTTGGCGTCAGCTATACCTGTAGTGTGGCGAAAAATATCGTACGTGACACTCTCAGAAAGATGTTTTCGCCCCACTTGGATGTAATGAACTGGTTTTCGTGCGTCATATGGAGGCCGAAAATGATTGTTTTTTGACCAGGCCGGTAAACGTTTTTCGGCCCTAGGGCTGTAAAATAACCTTGAAGTCAGCTGATTCTGATTTGATGTGAACGTGTTTACAGTATGGTTTATGAAACGGAATAAGTTTATGCTTCTAGAATTGAATAGTATTCTGCAAAAAGATACTATCATTTTATTTGGATGAATAAAATGCAGATAAGATATATCATAAACTATTCAAACTCGATTTTCAGAGTAGGATAGAACTTCTAACCTAAACTTCCAAAGTCTACGACAACAAGCATTGTTGACGTTGACATTCAGATTGGCCAAATTTCAAGTTTGCTAAAACAGCTGATCAAAAACTTTTCATTATTTGTGTTTATTATTCAAGAATCAAAACATCTATAATAATATCATCTGATTGTCATTTGGAAGAATAAAAAGTATAAACTCAACCTCTCACATAATTGAAGATAATCTTCTAGGTTATTTAGACAAATCAGAATGAAAAATAAAAATACTTGGACAATTTCTGGATATTCAGATTACCTCAGATTTGCTAGAGCTATGACCTTCCTGTTTAGCTTTCGGAAGTGCCTAATAAACAATTATTCTCATATTTATATCGTTTATTTTTCTGTGTGGCGAAAAATAACGTTCTCACCATGGGCAAAAATGTTTTTCTGACTCTCAATCTTTTCTAGTCCTCGGCCTCGGACTTGAAACCCGATTTCGAGCCGGAAAAGTCTCATTTTCGGCCCTAGGTGCGAAATATACTATTACGGTAATGATAATAATAATAATAATATCGAGTGACCTGGCTGGCTCAGGTCTGGTGTCAGAGTTTTCAGGTCGCAACTGATCAATTTCAGGGCCTCTGACATGACCTAACGACTGCTTTTTAGGCAGTCTATTACTACTACTATTACGGTATTCGGATAACATATCCCCGGGCTTGGCAAGCCTCGCCATGGAAACTATCCTCATACCGTGAACACTAACTTTCTGTGCTTGTAGCGTAATATACTATTAAATGGAGTTACTTTTACCTTCTGGGGAGTTTTTCTCTTTTTTCGTCCCGAGAGCGGAAAAGTGATACTTTAGTATTATGTTCCAGGGAGTAAAGTAAGCACTTTAGACAGTAGCTGGAGGGAAAAATGATCGATTGATTGAACAGTTCTTGAGCGAGTTCTCCAATACAAGGGGTCACTAGTAATCAAAAACATCAATTTGAATCTTGAAGTTAAACCGGAGTTTCCCTGTTCACAGACACATACACACACACACTAACACACCAACACACCAACACAAGCGCAGCCACCGCTCGCGAATTTCCATTATTGATACAAAGTGTTTGTGACACGCGTACATTGCATTTCGCGAGCAGATTGATAAATGGCTTGGAGCAACATCACCGCCACATACACACATGGAAACTGAGAACCGACCATTTGATGAATGAGAATGCTACTTCCATCCCTATATATGTATACATAAGATATATAGATGCATGAGGATTTATTTATATAATATATGAATATGCTTGTTCCACTGGCCACAATGCAACACAATGCATTACTATGAATGCTACCGTAAACATGTGATAATTGGATAAGAGTAGGCTTCCAAACACTTCTATAATGAGGCCCACGTTATAGAGGCAGTGAAAAAAGATAGGAGAACAGTGTTACAGTGTTGCTGACTGTCTGCCTTGCCACTGCCTTCTATAGAATTCTTCTTCTCCTTTTTCTTCTTCTTCTTTTTCCTCTTCTTCTTCTTCTTCTTCTTCTTCTTCTTCTTCTTCTTTTTCTTTTTCTTCTTCTTCTTCTTCTCCATCCTCTTCTTTTTCTTTTTCTTCTTCTTCTTCTTCTCCTTCTTCTTCTTTTTCTTTTTTTTCTTCTTCTTTTTTTTTTTTTTCTTCTTCTTCTTCTTCTTCTTTTTCTTCTTCGTCTTCTCTGTTTCTTCCTCGTCTTCTTCTTCTTCTCCTTCTTCTGCTTCTTCTTCTTCTTCTTCTTCTCTTCTTCTTCTTCTCCTTCTTCTCCTTCTTCTCTTTCTTCTTCTTGGAAACAAGAGAAGAAGGAGAGGGTGAAGAGGAAAAGATGAAGGTGTAAACGTAGCGGCAGCCGATTGACGCAATGGTATAATCGTATTGAGTCAAATAAGCGAGCGCCGGATCAGCGGGGCTATTTTGTACCTGAATAGCTGAATGTAGCCTTTGTTGCTGGTATAATAATGTTTGTGATAAATTTATTGTATAAGGTATAGCTGTGGCAATAGTTCCCCTTTCCTTGTTTCTATTATAATCAAAATTACATGTATGCGCTACTCAATTTCCATTTTAACACAACTGAAGCCATATCTTGATTAGAGTTCCCGGTATCTTCTCATAATGTGATCAGAATTCATCTTATTAAGGCCGGCTCGCACAAAAGCAGGTTAAATGTTAACCGTGATCAATTTCACGACTACCAATCACAGAAGCACAATTTTCGACAAAGCCTTTTCTCATTGATTTTCGTGAAATTAATCACGGTAAACATTCAACCGGCTTTTGTGCAACCGGGCCTTAATGTGATCAGAATTCATCTTATTATGTGTTCGACGACGCTACTGAATCTCACGTCCCAGCGTCAGAATCTGATTAGCATCGGTGTTGCTATCCTTGTCTGTCATTAGATCAGGGGTGCCCAGCCCCCCCAAGGCCAATGGCGCATGCCCCCCTCAATTCAAGTGTAATGACCCCCCCCGCCAAAGTACCCCAACTCCCAACTCTTTAGTTTTTAAAATTAGTCAGTGCATGAGCAATTCACTTTTAATCAGCTGATGCCAAGCTTTTTATATCTGTATTTTACCGTTTCTGTAAAAATACAGATATAATCAGCTGATTAAAAGTGAATTGCTCATGTTCGCGGCGCGTATATCTGTACGCACCTCTACATTCTAATCTTCCAAAGGACATTATTTACCTTTGGTCTTGTGAGGGATTCTTTCTGTTTTCATAATATTGTAAAAAAATATACCATCGTTTCTTATCTCTTTAAAATAGAAATAAAGTATTTTTTTGATATTATTTTTGAGACTAGCAGTGCACCCGTTCTTGCTCGGGAGGACTAGAAAGAACTTCATTACATCAGGAAAAACTACATGACACATATTTTAATAGGATATTAAATGATAAGTAAAGGAGGCTTTGCTTTTTAAATTTTAAGGTTACTTATAAAAAGTTGAATAATAATATCATTGATAATTCTTTATTGCAAAAGAATATTGCATAGCAATCTTGGTAAACATTGATACAAATTTGGAACGATTTTATTCATACAATATATAATGTCGGCAAGTTTAGGTATTCTTAATCCTATACTATTGAACGAGCAATTTCTGTTTAGATGTTTTGATGTTTAAATTTATAGATGTTTATATGTTTGTATTCCACCGGATCTCGAAAACGGCTCTTACGATTCTCACGAAATTCAGAACATAGTAGGTTTATAATATGAAAATTCGATTACACTAGGTCTCATCCCTGGGGAAACTCGCTGAAGGACATTAAAAGAATTTATTCATCCTTGGAAAAACAGCTGATAATTTCGGCGTCTGTTGATGATGGAAGTGAGTGAGCGAGTGCATGTGTGTGGGACTGAGACAAAATTATGACTCAGCTGTTGAACTTTTGTACATAATTCAATCAGGTACTTAGTGACAGTTGTACAAAACTGGTTAAATTTCAATCCTGATTAATTCCAGTAGAACCAATCAGATAAGCTATCTTTTTGAGATGGTCTTCTGTGATTTGGTTCACGTGACATGAATCAGGATTAAAATTTAACATGCTTTTGTGAGAGAAATTTTTGCATTCCTCTGCGAATTAATCTCAATCCACTGTGATTAGATAGAACCTTTCTGTATGAACTATGAATATTTATTATAATTTCTTCTTTCGTAATAATTGTTCTATGCTTTTGTAGGTACTCTAGAGCGGAGCTCGGTGCCCCGATATTCATCAGGAATTGGAATAGGTTGTCACTGATGTTGTGTTGTTGGTAGTATTTACTTTTTAACATTACAGGAGTAAATAACACAAGTCGAACAAAATGTATCTTTAAATGGTTTGGTTTTTGGAATAAAGATATCATCTGAACAAGTACATTTTGTAAATTCTATCTATTAATACCAAATATCGGGGCACCGAGCTTTGCTCGTTATTTATTCATTGATAAACAGATTTATTTCATTGATAATCATTTCTTTGAAATGATTGGGGAAGTACTAAAAGGCACAGCCCAAAACTGTTACTTACCCGAATTTTGATTTATTCACTACGAAAAATATATTTCAATATAAATATATTGATATAAATCATCATCTGTTTTTCCAAGGATGAATTATCCTTTTCATGTCCTTCAGGGAGTTTTCTCAGGGATGAGACCTAGTGAAATCGAATTTTGATATCATAAACCTACTATATTCCGAATTTCGTGGAAATCGTTAGAGCCGTTTCCGAGATCCGTTGAACATAAATAACCAGATAGCCAGATAACCAGAAATAGAAATGGAAAAATATAAACAGATATACATAAATTGCTCGCTATTATAATAGGATAACAACTTATAGTCCAGTCAAATTGTCGTTTTTCAGGAAACAGCCCCCAAATAGTTTTTTTCGATGATTCTATATATATTTTGGGGCGCTGAATTCTAATCTGAAATTTGCTGACACACCAGAAGGCGACTTCACCCCAAAATTTTGGATCTTTTTAAGTTTTCCATTTAATCTCGAGAACCTTGAATTTTTCGAGAAAAAGCATTCTCCATATAATATTAAAGATAATAAATTTCCAATGAATTGAGTGGTCGCGCAGGACTACTTTTTGGATTTTATATCTGAAGTGTTCCACAAGATACGCAACTTTGAATGTGCGAGAAATTTGTGATATTCTCCCCATTCTCACAGTCTCGCATATGCAACGTTGCGTATCTTGTGGAACACTTCAGATGCAAAATCCAAAAAGTGGTCGAGGTTGTGATGAATTTTCTCCTCTTTTCACTCCCATGAAATATACTTCTGTTTTCAATACCGTTCAAAAGTTACAGCCAATTGAATGATGATCTTTATTTTCTCATTTTTCTTGCGATTTTACTGTTATTAAAGAGTCTCTAAAATGAGTACAATGCATGATAGAAACTTGCGATTGGTCTTGAATGAGAGAAAATTTCATGCTCTATAAGCTGAGTTGCCCTGAATTGATCTTGCATTACTGTTTATATCGAAAAACTGTCGATACTGGGAAAATGAGAAAAATATCGCATATTTCTTGCAACAGCAAGGAAACTCAAACACAGGACCATTAAAAATTAAAATGAAGCAAAGGAAATCAGAATAATAGTGGATGATGAAGTTATAATTTATTTTTGTCAAAGATTTACCTTCAAACTCATAGGCTTAAAATTACTAAAATTCCTGCATACAAAATATTATCAATTGTGCTTATGTTTTATATTGAGTTACACTTAGCAAAATATAACATTGTAAAGGTGAGAAAAATTAACTACATTAGGATATCTCTATTTAATACCTTGATTTTTTAATCATAATTCAAAATGTTGACATAAAATATACAAAAAATCATGCCCCCCCCCAAAACTGTTGATAGCGCAAATTGCGCCATGCCCCCCCCCCTTGTGGGCACCCCTGCATTAGATGAAGTAGGTAAATCTATCCTTTTTCAACTCCACATCGTTGCCACGCTTCAATCGTTGTTTTAATAAAATTATTTAGCCGCCAATCGGCATAATGTTATTCCCCTGAATTATCCTCGTTTAAGAATGAGGCTTATAGATCAATGAGCAAGGAAAGTTGTGTGAGTGCGCCACACCAGATTTTTTTGTTACTCAAATTGGTTTGTAAATAATCTAAATTAGAACTTTTTTGTTTTCAAATGTTTGAACAGAAAATTGTACCTTAATTCGAGTGTATGGAACAAAACATACTTTATGGACTATTTATAGTGTATAAATAAAAATTCGGGAATAAACAGTTTTGGACAGTGACTGTTAGTCCTTACCCAATCATTTTAAACTAATAGTTCTGTGAACAGTAGACCTCGCGCTCAATAAGTTACATTAACCTGTTGTTATGTTTTCTCAAAAATTAATGAATAAATTATCAATTTAAAATGTCTAGGAAAAATCTTAGATAAATAAAGAGCTTTCTGTCCTATCGTACCGTGACGTGTCGTCCCGGAATGTGAGTGTGAGCGCTGTTATCAGGTCTGGCTGCAACTGTCTACAACGTTGATGGAAAGATACATTTTCAAGATGTTCGATGTTTTTGAACGGGTAGTATTATGAATAGTCAACTGTCTACTAACGTTGATGGAAAGATACATTTTCAAGATGTTCGATGTTTTTGAACGGGTAGTATTATAGTCCACTAGACAGCTGATTTATGATGAATAATTCTATAGTTAGATTTCTACTCCAATATTGGCGTATGAAGGAGGCTCCTTTTTCCTTTTATATTATCCTTGAAATGCAGAATCTCCAAAAATCTTGTATATACGTCGACGCGCAATTTGAAAAGGAACATACCTGTCAAATTTCATGAAAATTTATTACCGCGTTTCGCCGTAAATGCGCAACATAAAGACATATGAACATTTAAACATTAAGAGAAATGCCGAACCGTCGACTTGAATCTTAGACCTCACTTCGCTCGGTCAATAATTGTGATCGGTTTATCAAAAGTCAATGGATAAATAACGAGCGAAGCTCGGTGCCCCGATACTGGAATATAAATTCAACCGTGAATTGAGTATGTTGACATTTCAAACAGGTGACATCAGATACTTGTGGATGAGAAAACAGTGTGGTCTACTGTCTACAGAACTACTAGTAAATGTTTGTTACTATTTTTTTGCAGTTGGGATGGGTGCGGCTGCTGGATCAGACGGTTCTAAGCCTGCATACTCAAGTGATGACTCCAAGCTCCCGATTCCTGACAACCCATGACAACCAGAACCAGTGGAAGCTGCACATCAAGGGTGTGACAGCGAAGGACATAGGCTGCTACATGTGTCAGATCAACACTAAAGTCATGAAGAACCAGATTGGGTGCCTGGACGTTCTCAGTGAGTAGCACCATACTGAATTAAGATCTGTATCTATTATACATCTTTATTCTTCATTTGAAGTACATTATCAAAATGATAAGAAGAGAAAAAATCTGGTGTGGTGCACTCACACAAATTTCCTTGCCGTTATGAAAATTGATCACCTGACGCTAGTGATCACGCGCATCTCAATTCTACTATTCAAAGATCTGAGCCAGCTGGTGACAGAACAATAACGCTGGAGACACACGAGATCTCACGAGATCTGCTATCTCTTCATAGTGAATGATTTAATAGAATCAACAGTTGCCAACAGTTTGCAATAATTGAATAATCACATTTCTCAAATTTCAAGCTTATTTTCAATTTTAGGTGAAATTGTTACTGGAAATTAATTGTAGAGATTTTCATGCTCAATCTTTTCCACTCAAAATTTTTCGTTGAAATCATTTCTGAGACCTGATAATTGGAAATTAGAAATCAAACTTTGCATAGATGGGGCGGAGCTCCTGGAATTTTTACAGATATATTTTTACTATTTTAAGTATAAATTTGATCAAAATCATTGGAACCATTTTCGAAAAAATCGTGAAAAACCCAGTTTTTGACAACATTTTCGCCATTTTACCGCCATCTTGGATTGCATTTGATCGAAATTGTTCGTGACGGATCCTTATAGTGTAAGGACCTTAAGTTCAAAATTTCAAGTCATTCTGTTAATTGAGAGATGAGATGTCGTGTACACAGACGCACATACACTCATACACACACACACACACAACACACACACACAACACACCACACACACCACACACACACACAACACACACACACACACACACCACACACACACACACAACCACACACACACACACACACACACACACACACACACACACACAACACACACACACACACACACACACACACACACACACACACACACACACACACACCACACACACACACACACACACACACACACCACAACACACACACAACACACACCACACACAACACACACACACACACACACACACACACACACACACACACACACACACACACAACACACACACACACACACACACACACACACACACACACACACACACACACACCACCACACACACACAGATCAATATCCAAGAAACACTTTTTCGGACTCAGGGGGCCTTGAAACGTATAGAAATTCAGAAATTGGGGTACCTTGATTTTTTTTCGGAAAGCAATACTTTCCTTACCTATGGTAATAGGGCAAGGACAGTAAAAATAAGGTAACCTTGTGCTATTCCTCTCCCAAATTTAGATAAGGTTACACATAGTTCGAAATAGGTGGAGTCTTGTAGTTTTTCACTTCACAAAATTTCCAGTCCTCAATTATTTCTACAAAGTTGATTTTTAATTTTCGATGCTACAAAACCAAACATGGAAGAAATATTCCATATTATTATCACTAAAATAGGAAATATTCACATATTAAAGAAATAATTTTGCAGAACCAAAAAACAAACTCAATATATGGGAATAAATTGAAAGTTGCATTTGTTCAAACACTAATTAATGAATAATTATTATTAAACTATTTTTTTTTCAATTGGGATTCTCCTTTAATAGTTATTTTACAAACTTTTATTTTAAAAGCATATCTATATCTTATTGAAAATGAATATCTAGATTCAGTTAATCTCTGGTTAACTATAATAATTCAGATATTCTCTGGTAGCACTCTCATAGCTCAGCCTCAGCTCACGTTATAATGGCAGTATTCGATGAACACTGGTACTGATATACTTGTTTATCATTCGACAAAGCAGATAGCGCGGTCCTTTTGAACCTTCACAACGTTACCAGATCGTTTTTAACAATGTAGAGATATAATGAATTAACGAAATATCCAATCTCAATTATGAAAATTCATTGACAATTATAATATTTTCCAGACGAATAGTGTGAAATATGATTGATTATTTCAAATAAAACGAGAATGTTTAGTTGATATCATATCAGAATCTGATATACAGGTATCATCAGAGAAAACTTCTATAATTATTAATTCTATTATTAATATATATTATATAGTATTATATATTGCTATTATTAATTCTGTGGTATCATCTATAGAAGGAAGAGGAAAGGTAACATTGCTCTCCTATCTTTATCCACAGCCATCCATCATAACGTGGACCTCACTGTAATAGTTAGAACTGTCGAGAGAAATTCTTTCCAGGCTGTTTCCTGGCAAACGAACATTTTACTGGACTAAAAGTAAATACTAATATTATTAGCTTATTTTTGTCTCATGCAATGGACCCTCGGACAGGATTTTTTCCGTCTGCCTGCGTCCGCTTCAACAGTGTCGACTATATTGAATTTGTTAGCTTGAGGTCAATTAGAGCATACTGAAGTCACCTTTAATGGTAAGCCCTTCGGGAGAATGGTGCACTCTGCTTCATACTGTGACCTACTGTAAAAAACCAGATCAGCTTACTGCAAGAGGTTCTCAGTTTTTCAGAGGTTTTACAATGTTGCTGGGAAAGCTATTATAGTGAGATCAACATTATATTGGCAGTGAAGGAAGAAAGGAGAACAACATTGCCAATCCTCTGTCTCTGTCTAGTCAATGCCTCCTATAGACGGTAGCTGATACAGGTTTATTGATGTGATATTAAATGTTCATTCTTGTTTGAAATGATCAATTATATTTTATTGAGCAAGAAATTATATTTTCCAATAACTCAACAATTAAGAGGAAATGCTTCGTTGATTAATTATTAATTCTACATTGAGTGAAAAAGACTAAGAAATTGTCAAAAACCACAGATTTATTGATACTTAGAAATGCATGTTAATAACAAAGGCAGATCTTTGAATATTCTAGAGGCTTTAGAGATAACAAGAGTAATTAAGGAAAATTCTCAGTATAGTTTAAATGACCAGATTCATTCCAGCCAATACAACACTTTGAATTTAGTTTTATCATAAAATTGTAAGCATACATTAGTAAATAGTTTTTCCATTTACATATTTGTTTTATTATCTTTCACACTTGTTTTCTTGGTTCTTATTTTGTACTGAGAGTAAATTTTTGTTATCATGGCGATTCTGTTGCTTAAGCCGCCATTTTGTCACACTGTTGAGTGGGAGGAGACTGTCCAGCTGGGCCAATGGCAGGCGTTCATGCCCTTAATCAATAGCAGTACTCGCCTACTAGTATAAATTCTGCTGCTCTTGTATTTAGTTTTAGTTTATCAGAGATTGACAATGGTGTTATAACCGAAACTGGTTTCTAAGTATCAATGAATCTGTGGTTTTTGACAATTTCTTAGTCTTTTTCATTCAATATGAATAATTACCACAATATCAACTTCTCAACTAAACAAAAAGTGGAAATTCTACATTGTTAAAATGCGATCTGGCAAGCAAGAAAGAGATAGCGCTATCCGTTTTGTTGAATGATAGACATACCATTGCTGAACAAACACTGCCATTAGAACGTGGACTTCACTAAAGCAGAATTGAAGCTTATCTGTATGCCAAGTCCGGCCGGCTAACTTGATTGGGATGAGTAATGGATCTGGGGAAGTGAACTTCATAATATGGGTTAACTCTCTTAGTCAGGTGGTGAGTGCTACGGTAACAAATTCAGTCAATTTCCGAGCCACCATTTTCTGCATTCATCTCTTCTATTGTCTTTCTCTCTCTCTCTCTCTCTTAACAATAAATCTATCTATAAATCTATCTCTCTCTCACACACACACACATACTCACACACTTATCTCCAACTCATTTTTCTGAACTTTTTACGTTCTTCTCTTCCATTACTCCACACCAAAGTTACTTAGTAGAATTGCATTGAATCTTTGTAGGTTGCTTGAAACTGGGCTCCCACAATGGATGGTGACGGCTGAGTGTGAAAAGTCCCATTAGAGGTAATGTGGAGAATATTTCCACTGGACTGAAACGGACTTTGATACGGATGGGTATTGATCTTGTAGTAGCTACATTCTTTACTCTATGGTGAGAGTTAACAGAATCACGATCGATCTTTGTATGCAGCTCCAATCGGATATGAACACCTAAAGCCCTGCACACAGTCACCGATTTTTGTTCGTCGATATTTTGACGTCCTTATGAATAAATTCTATCAGATTATTATTCTATCATATTACTTTATAACTAGTCCAAACAAAGCTGCGGAGTCAAATATTGTGTTTCTTACGTTCCCTCCAAATTTCCCTGTCAATTGATCTATTGCTGCTAGGCTGAAGATTTTACATTCAACTCTATAACAGCTGCAACAATCGTAGGGGGATGCGTGAAATAATGATATAATATGAGAAATTGGAGAGATTATTATGCTCTATGAGATCGTGATTAGCGAGGAGTTTTTCAATCAATCGTTGAAAAGTTATAAGGCCGAAAATCTGAGACGGAAGGGTTCTTCTTCAAAATGTGACACCTTCGAGAGCCTATATCTAGAAAACTGGGAGAGATATGGGAAAATGTTACGGATGAAACTTATCCCGAACGTTTATGTGCCAGTTCTCTCCTTTATAATACAGCGTGTCTGATAAGTCACTCACTATTTTCATACAGCTATGATTTATTTATTCATGAACCAACTTTGTTATGACTACTTTTGTTGAATAGAGCCCGCCTTGAGGTTGTGATTCATACCAATTTTCATTTGTTTAAGTTTAAAAATGCCCCTTTCTCGACTGTGGAAGAACGAGCCAAAATAGCAGCTCGTTATGAGGTCTGGGGATGTGTGGTGCGAGTACAAAAGTGGTGGAGGGCTGAACGAGGGATCCATGCAACACTGGATGCAGAAACTGTTAAAAATTGTCATTCCAAATTACTAACAACAGGGAGTGTCGCAGATGCAAGACGATCAGGAAGACCATCAACGTCAAGGACAGCGGAGAATGTTGACATAGTTCCTGAAATGTTAATGAGGAGCCCTAAGAAATCACTGCGTCAAGGATCTCGTGGAAGTGGTCTTCCACATTACTCTGTTGCAACGATTCTTGACAAAGATCCCAGTGTTTTTGAATCCAGAGTTGCATGGATTCCTCGTTCAGCCCTCCACCACCTTTGTACTCGCACCACACATCCCCAGACATCAGAACGAACTGCTGTTTTGGCTCGTTCTTTCACAGTCGAGAGAGGGGGCATTTTCAAACTTGAACAAATGAAAATTGGTGTGAAACACAACCTCAAGGCGGGCTCTATCTAACGAAAGTAGTCATAACAAAGTTGGTCCATGAATAAAATTATAGCTGTATAAAAATAGTGAGTGACTTATCAGACACGCTGTATAATAAAGGAGAGAACTGGCTCATAAACGTTCGGGATAGGAAAACTATGTTTGACACATCATCATCATGTCTCAATTACTCAACTGATTAACTTGAGATTTCGCATGAAGATTCTCAATTATTAACCGAGGATGGTTATAGGAATATTTTCAATTTTCCAAGATTCTATTACGTCAAGTTTTCAGTTTGTGAAGCTTAAAAATACACCCTGCTAATATCTCATATTTTCGTATCTGATATAATGGTACTCGTACCACAGATCCCCAGACCTCATAACAAGCTGCTATTTTGGCTCGTTCTTCCACAGTCAAGAGATTAAACTTTGTCACGTGGTAATTTGAAACCACCAAATATTTTTAAATGAGCCAATAAAATGTAATAGAACTATAAAATTGGAAAGAAGGTTAGACCTATCCAAAGAGTAAATCAACTCAAATCAAGTATTATTAGTGATTAGGAGTAATAGCATTATCAACAACGATAAGAAAACATGTATTATTGTGATTTAATAATTATGAGAACCCATTGGTAAGATCAAAAAATTATAAAGCGGCATAATTATTATTGGCGGATTACAAAAAAAAAATAAAATGCATGAACATTGAGGTTAGAGTTACTTGTTTACGTTTTGAAAAGAATTAGTCGATCTTGGATAAATCGATAATTAATAGAACCAATACTGAACGAATCAGCTGATTATTCGATCAACCCATATGACCGGTTGAATCATATAAAATTCACTCATAAAGGATATATTATGTATACTAAAGGAAGTCGATGTGTAGAAATACAAATAACTATTATTTCTGTATAAATATTTGTTATAATCTAAAAAAGCATGATAAATCAAGAGTATACAAAACTCATATAAAAACTAAATGTATTATCTATTAAAATCGTATGTTACGATTTATTTATGAATTCAATTTAAGATAAACACTCCATATATTTGTATAAAAACTTCTTTTATTTAATTTTTTCTATTGTAAAGCCGAGGAAGCCCTGATTCCCAAGGCAACCAATTGTATTGAGTCTATTAAATTGAAGGCCAATCAGAGAGTAGCTTACAGAATTATTCTAGGAAGAAGCAAAATTTTTCTAAAAACCTCCTTCTTCTGGCTTAAGATCCCAACCGGAGAGGATGCACATGGAGTTTAGGGTCTTTTCTTCTTCCTTTTAAAAAATTTTTAATGAATTATTAAGCCAAACCCTTTTTTAAATGTAATGTATGTTTGTTGAATGTTAATTGTTTGTGAACTCAGTGCTGTCAAGGAGTTCGTAATTGTAAAGATTCCCATAAAAATAGCTTTAATTCGAAAGAAACTTATAAAAATCTGGATCCCGCGTTAGCCCAGCAGTGACGAAAAGGAGCCTACCTAATTAATTATTGGAAATAATTAATTCAATCCACGAGGACATCTAGAACTTCAGTCAGTGAGTGATAAGTCAAACCAAATGAGCTCATTTTTCTACGTTCAGTGGGGGTAATAATTAATAAAAAAGCGCTATTCCTATTAATTTGAATTAAAATTAAGAGTCACCACGTGTTGAACAATATCACATAGTTCACAAGAACATTTTATAAATTATTTATTATATGTAGGAAGCTTACTTCCATGCACTGCCCGAATTCATATTAAAAGCCCTGAGATCTCATGTTTGAATATTAATTTATTAAATATTAATTTGTAATTGAACCAAGTATATCATATCAAACTTATAGACCGAACAGGTTTTTATTGTTAGAATTTTGTATTGATTGGAAGTCTAAGTACCAGTATTAAATATAATATATTTATGAATTTGAAACTCATTATTGTGAATATTAGCAAAGCCTGTGATAATTATTCAGATTTTAAAAGTAGATTATTTAAGTGAATTATAGTTATATCGAATATCTTATGCACATCTTTTTTGTGAGAATATATTTTGTGTTTTATGTCAGCATACAAATCGTAGAAATTTATTTTATCCTAGTTCATCTCGTGTTATATAGTTTGAGCTGTTTTGGTACCAACAAATATTTAGCAGCACTTAAAATCATAGAATCAATTATATTAACCTTATTCAAAGCACTCAATATTTATCATCCTTTGATGATATTCATTTTATCAGCCAGAACAAGTATATTAAGAAATTATATTAATAAGGTTCCAGTTATATCATATAAGGATCCAGAGAGCTTCAAGAACTGGCGTTGTAAGTTCTAAGGAATTTTGAAAGGGTATATTGGTGAATACTTGTATTCACGACGAGCGTTTTAAGAATCAACTAGAAACAACTATAGTTGGTCCTGATTATTCTCTAGTGGTACATGGTTACTGATAATCAGTCATCAAATATTCTTTTAATTTCCTTACTGGTATTCTTCAAGAATTTCATAGAAGCAGCGGTAAGAATTATCAATCCCTGGTCCTTGAACCTTATGGTGATTATTTGTATTTATAAAATTCATGTTTCTACCACTGAGCTAGAGCTGAGGTTTGAACCCAGTAATTTTGCGAGCCGGAAGGCCTTAATTTTTTGTGAATTTATTCGCAAAAGAGGGAATTTAGAGACTGCTCTTATAAATACCAGAAACATCGTATTATCTGTGAAGGAATTGCAATCCACAACTTCTCACAATAGCTTCATAACGTGGGACTCTATCATAAGAGATAACCCCCCCAGGAGCACAACTTCACACAATGGCGCCCAACGTGGGGCATGATGAAAAGCTTACCTACTCAATCTTACTATCAATGATTAATGAAATTATTGATAAAACTGAAAGCTGCAAGAAACATAATCTGAAGTTGTTTCGACAAGATATATCTGATAATCTATTGTAAGTTCTGGCTAAAATAATTGAGTTGCTCTTCAAATTAAAATTTTTCAAGCTGCATAAATACAGACAAACTGTATCACACGAGTTTGATAACATAATTCTCATAATAGAGAAAATTGGATGGAAATTTCCATAAAAGTTATAGTAAAAATTTGATTTTGATCTTTGAATCTAGACATTGTATGCTGACCAGGGTTATAGGTTATTTGAGGCATTATAATACTATCGTTATTCAGGATAAGACCCTAATTAAAATTTTAAGAACTATATTAGTGTAATTTGTAAGCCATATCTGTCTATGTTGATAAGCGTACCTGTAGCACTCGAAGGTCTTTTTGTAATATATGTACATGACACTTGAAACTTCAACACAACACAATTTTATCCAGACTAGGCACTATCACTGAATCCATTCTAATATTCCTGAGACTTGGCAACACACTTGGCTATTTACTCGAAGTATTCCATAATAACGTCACCATGAACCAGTCGCCGGCTAACTCGCAAATTCCTACTTCAGCGAACATCCCCAAAACTATGTAGCCACGACACCGGCAAATCAACAGCCCCAGGACGATGCAGCGGAGACCCCACGAGAGAGAGAGGGAGGCAGCATATGCTCCATCAGTTTCGACCCGCAAAACTTAGCCCAATTGTCTTCTACGAAGATTGATAACGTCGTCGATGCGATTAATTCCGATGAGAGTCCGGCTGAGGGAGATGAGGGAGTGAGGGCGTCCAACCCGGTACCGGCGTCTTCACAGATCGCCCCAAGCGCCGCCGAAGGAACGGAGAGTGCCGTCACCCAATCGCCATCCGATATCGCCAGTCAACCGCCATCCGCAACCACCAATCTAGGAAAAGGCAACATCACATTAAATTCTTCAGTCGGATATACTACAAACTTCATAGCAAACGATTCTATAAATGAATTTAAACTCTTGCTCAGCCAAGCCTTGGAGGGAGTGACTAAAAAAATACAAGAAGATATCAATGAAAACACTAAAGCCATCCAGGATAAAGCGGAGGAAAATACTAAAATCCTACAGGAAGGTATCAAAACTATGGATGAAAAATTTTCTAGCTTCAGGAGGAAGTGAGAAATATAATAGATACAAAAATAGATACTCAATCTGCAGTTATCAAAAAGTTAGAAATTCGTATAGATGACGTCACCTGTCAAATAAATGAACGGTTAGATAACGTACCAAAGGAAGTTAAAAAACAGGTGGACGTATTGGGTAAGGAGCTGGGCACCGCTATCATGGGAACTGTCATGGGAAAGGTGTTAGAAAGTAAGGGCGAGATAGAGTCGAAAGTGGAGGAAAATAATAAGAAAATAATAGAGATAGTCAAGGAACAAAGTAACGTGCAGGCATGTATGGCAAATTTAGCGGAGGAGGGGGCAAAATCAAGTGAGAGATACAGCATATTGGAGAATGCTATAGGCGGACAGCAGTTGAAGCTAACCGGATTGTATGATGAAGTGAATACACATAAGAAAATTATGAATGATAAATGGACCGCAAATGAAGAACGAGTCTCCAGAATAGAAACACGCATGGAAAATATCCCAGTCAGTCGAGTGCAGTATACACCGAATGAAGTAGTAAACGGCACTCAACTTTTTCAAAGTCTTGGAAAATTCGATAATTCCTATCGTCATATGCAACCCAGACCATTCATAGATCAAATAAAAGCTATTCAGGAATTGATACCCACCTCTTGGTTAGTATGGCGCTTCCAACTGTCCAGTCTACTACTTGGCGAGCCGCTGATGTTTTTCCAGAGCCGGATGCGAGATATCAACAGCCTGGAGGACTTCATCTCCCAATTCCTGCAGCAGTATTGGAGTAAACGTAAGCAGATGGACGCACTATCAGAGATTATATCATGCACATATGATAATAGAGGCAGACAATCATATACTGAATTCGTAGCTAAGATGATGTGTAAGAATTCGCAACTAGACGAATCTTTGGCGGATACATCATTAGCAAATATATTAACAAAAAAGCTTCCTTACAATGTTCGCATGACACTAGCAGTATCTTCGATTTCCAGTTGTGAAGAACTGATAGAACATTTACATTCTATCCAATCAGCTACGTCTGAGCCAAACCACTTAAATAATCGAGCAAAAAATTTTAATCAACAAAATAATCATTTCAGAAAAAATTATAATAGTGAAAACTATATTGCAAACGCTGGAGCAAATGCGCAAAGTGCAAAGTACACTGAAAATAATTGCAGAAACAGATTTCAATATCAAAACAGCAAACAGTACTATAGAAAAACATATTATGATAACAGAGATCGCTTGAATAGAAATAATAAACAGAAAATAACTTTCACAAATCAGGATGTAAATTTCACAAAACAGGACGAAAATAAACAAAATAATAATAGAGTAGACACATCTTTCACAGTAGCACATACAACAAAGACAACCCAAAATCAACATGCAAATAACCCACCACCAGACACACAGAAACCAACACCAAAAACTGCCGCACGCCATGCACTTAAAACGCCCTGTAAACATCAATCCCTTTTGAGCCTTATATTTCCCACTGGAGAACCATCACCGCAGGAAGAGCAACCCGCCACCGAGGAACACCAGGTTATAGTAAAGGAGTTATGCAATATGGAGCAAACATGCGATCAACCCGTTTTGAATGCCACACCCGCACATCAAGGGACCACCACCAGGCATCCGCGCACAGGACTTATGCACCCCGAGGAACCCAGGATGGAGGAACAAAAGGATGACACCAGGGAGTACCGGGAGGACAACATTCGGGATACAAGAAGCATACACCGTAAGGCCTGGAGACGGAAACGCCCGAGGCAGACACCGGACGACCGACTGCATGACCGACTACAGGAGAAAAGAGGCATGCACCGCAAGGCCGGAGGCGGAAAGTCAGGCGGAAGAAAAAGAAGTACCGCGCGCGACGATACCAGCCGCATGCACGTTTCAAACGCCCGAGGAGGATTCCGGACCAAAACCAGGATGGAGGACCGGAGATCGACAGCATGCATCCGCGGCACATTCGCTTTAAAGCAGAAGATCGGCGATGTGACCGGAAGAATGGGCTAAAGAAATGTGATAAAAACGGACCTAATAAATGGATTAAAAATGGAGCTGCTTACGAAACAAATATGGAAACATGCATGGATGATAACAATAAATTAGATTACTTGTGGGAACTAATGAAGACTGGAAAGTGTTTAAGAAGAGTGAGAGAAATAAGGAGTTATATTAATAAAATGAAAGTACCTGACTATTATATGTTGAGAGATTATATTGTTAAAGAAATGATAAATGTTCTGATATATTGTATACTATTTGTTATGACTGTGATATGGATAAAAGACTGTGTTGTGGATAGGATGAAAAATATTGTATTATTATTACTAAATGAAACTACTATTGATGAGTGGAAAGGTTATGTTGTGAGAAACACGGTAAATGCATTGATTTATTTTGTGAGTATTAGTATATTTATGGCTGCGATATCAATTGAGGAAAATATCATTAAAGTACTGATGAATGAGGGCGTGTCTTATGTTGAGAGAATCAGTTCTAAAATTTTCAAAGCTAATCTGAAACTCAGAACGATTCAAAATACACCAAGTAAATACTCTAGGCTAGCCAGGATAAGAGAGCTGATGGAGAACCGGTCGTCAAAACCGCCAGATTATTTACAGAATCAAAGCCCATGCCTCTAATCTCAAGCCGTATTATCGAGACAATAAGCGATAAGAATATAAACAATAATATTTGGATTCATGGACCTACCTGTCAACAAATACGTACCAAACAAACACCAGACAACACACTTATTTCGCAGACGAGTATTCATTTCGACCAGTATACCTGAAAATAAAGAAAGAACAAATTTAGAAACCATTTTTAACACCATTCTTACTAATGAAACAGGTGAATAAATAACTTCTAATTTAAAAACCAGCTTACCGTTGTATATCTTAAAGAGGCATCAAAATGGCGACAGGTGAATAAAGAGAAACCACTCAAACATCCAAGGATCAGCTGATTATTCGATCAACCCATATGACCGGTTGAATCATATAAAATTCACTCATAAAGAATATATTATGTATACTAAAGGAAGTCGATGTGTAGAAATACAAATAACTATTATTTCTGTATAAATATTTATTATAATCTAAAAAAGCATGATAAATCAAGAGTATAAAAAACTCATATAAAAACAAAATGTATTATCTATTAAAATCATATGTTACGATTTATTTATGAATTCAATTTAAGATAAATACCCCATATATCTGTATAAAAACTTCTTTTATTTAATTTTTTCTATTATAAAGCCGAGGAAGCCCTGATTCCCAAGGCAACCAATTGTATTGAGTCTATTAAATTGAAGGCCAATCAGAGAGTAGCTTATAGAATTATTCTAGGAAGAAGCAAATTTTTCTGAAAACCTCTTTCTTCTGGCTTAAGATCCCACCCGAGAGGATGCACATGGAGTTTAGGGTCTTTTCTTATTCCTTTTAAAAATTTTTTAATGAATTATTAAGCCAAACCCTTTTTTAAATGTAATGTATGTTTGTTGAATGTAAATTGTTTGTGAACTCAGTGCTGTCAAGAGTTCGTAATTGTAAAGATTCCCATAAAAATAGCTTTAATTCGAAAGAAACTTATAAAAATCTGGATCACACGTTAGCCCAGCAGTGACGAAAAGGAGCCTACCTAATTAATTATTGGAAATAATTAATTCAATCCACGAGAACATCCAGAACTTCAGTCAGTGAGTGATAAGTCAAACCAAATGAGCTCATTTGTCTACGTTCAGTGGGGTAATAATTAATAAAAAAGCGCTATTCCAATTAATTAGAATAAAATAAAAAGTCACCACGTGTTGAACAATATCACACAGTTCACAAGAACATTTTATAAATTTATTTATTATATGTAGGAAGCTTACTTCCATGCACCGCCCGAATTCATATTAAAAGCCCTGAGATCTCATGTTTGAATATTAATTTATTAAATATTAATTTTGTTTATTGAACAAAACATATCATATCAAACTTATAGACCGAACAGGTTTTTATTGGTAGAATTTTGTATTGATTGGAAGTCTAAGTACCAGTATTAAATATAATATATTTATGAATTTGAAATTCATTATTGTGAATATTAGCAAAGCCTGTGATAATTATTCAGATTTTAAAAGTAGATTATTTAAGTGAATTATAGTTATATCGAATATTTTATGCACATCTTTTTTATGGGAATATATTTTGTGTTTTATGTCAGCATACAAACTTATAGAATTTTTTATTATATCCCAACTCATCTCGTGTTATATAGTTTGAGCTGTTTTGGTACCAACAAATATTTAGCAGCACTTAAAATCATAGAATCAAATAATATTAACCTTATTCAGAGCACTCAATATTTATCATCCTTTGATGATATTCATTTCATCAGCCAGAACAATATATTAAGAAATTATATTAATAAGGTTCCAGTTATATCATATAAGGATCCAGAGAGCTTCAAGAACTGGCGTTGTAAGTTCTAAGGAATTTTGAAAGGGTATATTGGTGAATACTTGTATTCACGACGAGCGTTTTAAGAATCAACTAGAAACAACTATAGTTGGTCCTGATTATTCTCTAGTGGTACATGGTTACTGATAATCAGTCATCAAATATTCTTTTAATTTCCTTACTGGTATTCTTCAAGAACTTCATAGAAGCAGCGGTAAGAATTATCAATACCTGGTCCTTGAACCTTATGGTGATTATTTGTACTTATAAAATTCATGTTTCTACCACTGAGCTAGAGCTGAGGTTTGAACCCAGTAATTTTGCGAGCCGGAAGGCCTTAATTTTTTGTGAATTTATTCGCAAAAGAGGGAATTTAGAGACTGCTCTTATAAATACCAGAAACATCGTATTATCTGTGAAGGAATTACAATCCACAACTTCTCACAATAGCTTCATAACGTGGGACTCTATCATAAGAGATAACCCCCCCAGGAGCACAACTTCACACAATGGCACCCAACCAGTGGAGCATGATGAAAAGCTTACCTACTCAATCTTACTATCAATGATTAATGAAATTATTGATAAAACTGAAAGCTGCAAGAAACATAATCTGAAGTTGTTTCGACAAGATATATCTGATGATCTATTGTAAGTTTCTGGCTAAAATAATTGAGTTGCTCTTCAAATTAAAATTTTTCAAGCTGCATAAATACAGACAAACTGTATCACACGAGTTTGATAACATAATTCTCATAATAGAGAAAATTGGATGGAAATTTCCATAAAAGTTATAGTAAAAATTTGATTTTGATCTTTGAATCTAGACATTGTATGCTGACCAGGTTATAGGTTATTTGAGGCATTATAATACTATCGTTATTCAGGAGGATAAGACCCTAATTAAAATTTTAAGAACTATATTAGTGTAATTTGTAAGCCATATCTGTCTATGTTGATAAGCGTACCTGTAGCACTCGAAGGTCTTTTTGTAATATATGTATATGACACTTGAAACTTCAACACAACACAATTTTATCCAGAATAGGCACTATCACTGAATCCATTTTAATATTCCTGAGACTTGGCAACACACTTGGCTATTTACTCGAAGTATTCCATAATAACGTCACCATGAACCAGTCGCCGGCTAACTCGCAAATTTCATACTTCAGCGAACATCCCCAAAACTATGTAGCCACGACACCGGCAAATCAACAGCCCCAGGACGATGCAGCGGAGACCCCACGAGAGAGAGAGGGAGGCAGCATATGCTCCATCAGTTTCGACCCGCAAAACTTGGCCCAATTGTCTTCTACGAAGATTGATAACGTCGTCGATGCGATTAATTCCGATGAGAGTCCGGCTGAGAGAGATGAGGGAGTGAGGGCGTCTTCGCAGATCGCTCCAAGCATCGCCGAGGGAACGGAGAATGCCGCCACCCAATCACCATCCGACGTGATCAGTCAACCGCCATCCGCCACCAACCTGGAAAAACGCAATACAACATTAGACTCTTCGGTCGGTTACCTTACCAATCTTATAGCAAATGACTCTACAAACGAACTCAAACTCATACTCAGTCAAATATTAGCAAGCCAAGACAAAAGCGCAGAAAAAATGGAAAGAAACACTAAAGCCATCCAGGATAAAGTGGAGGAAAATACCAAAGCCGTACAGCAGGATGTCAAAGCTGTACAAGGAAGTGTGGAAAAGATGGAAGAAAAATTTTCTAACTTCAAAGAGGAAGTGAGAAATATAATTGATACCAAAATAGATACACAATCTGCAATCATCAAAAAGCTAGAAACTCGTATAGATGATGTTACCTGTCAAATAAATGAACGGTTGGATGACGTACCAAAGGAAGTTGAAAAACAGGTGGACGTATTAGGTAAGGAGCTGGGCACCGCTATCATGGGAACGGTCATGGGAAAGGTGTTAGAAAATAAGGGCGAGATAGAGTCGAAAGTGGAGGAAAATAATAAGAAAATAATAGAAATAGTCAAGGAACAAAGTAACGTGCAGGCATGTATGGCAAATTTAGCGGAGGAGGGGGCAAAATCAAGTGAGAGATACAGCATATTGGAGAATGCTATAGGCGGACAGCAGTTGAAGCTAACCGGATTGTATGATGAAGTGAATACACATAAGAAAATTATGAATGATAAATGGATCGCAAATGAAGAACGAGTCTCCAGAATAGAAACACGCATGGAAAATATCCCAGTCAGTCAAATGCAGTATACACCGAATGAAGTAGTAAACGGCACTCAGCTTTTTCAAAGTCTTGGAAAATTCGATAATTCCTACCGTCATATGCAACCCAGACCATTTATAGATCAAATAAAAGCTATTCAGGAATTGATACCCACCTCTTGGTTAGTATGGCGCTTCCAACTGTCCAGTCTACTACTTGGCGAGCCGCTGATGTTTTTCCAGAGCCGGATGCGAGATATCAACAGCCTGGAGGACTTCATCTCCCAATTCCTGCAGCAGTATTGGAGTAAACGTAAGCAGATGGACGCACTATCAGAGATTATATCATGCACATATGATAATAGAAGCAGACAATCATATACTGAATTCGTAGCTAAGATGATGTGTAAGAATTCGCAACTAGACGAATCTTTGGCGGATACATCATTAGCAAATATATTAACAAAAAAGCTTCCTTACAATGTTCGCATGACACTGGCAGTATCTTCGATTTCCAGTTGTGAAGAACTGATAGAACATTTACATTCTATCCAATCAGCTACTTCTGAGCCAAATCATATAAATAAACAAGCAAGAAATTTTAATCAGCAAAATAGTAATTTCAAACAAAACAGTAATAATGAAAATCATATAGCAAATGCTAGAGCAAATGCGCAAAGAGCGAAGTATACTGAAAATAATAACAGAGTTCAATCATTTGATAATAATTATAGAAATAAGTTCCAATACCGAAACAGTAAACAGCATCACAAAGAGGCATATTATGATAACAGAGATCACTGGAATAGAAATAATAAACGGAAAATAACCTTCACAAAACAGGACGAAAATAAACAAAATCATAACCAAACAAATACATCTTATACAATAGCACATACAACAAGGACAACACAAAATCAACATGCAAATGACCCACCACCAGACACACAGGAGCCCATACAAGACAGCCTACCACACAAAACCGCCGCCCGCCATGCACTTGAAACGCCCTGTAAACATCAATCCCTCTTGAGCCTTATATTTCCCACTGAAGAACCATCACCGCAGGAAGAGCAACCCGCCACCGAGGAACACCAGGTTACAGTAGAGGAATTATGTAATATGGAGCCCACATGCGATGAACTCGTTTTGAACGCCACACCCGCGCATCAAAGGACCACCACCAAGCATCCGCGCACCGAGCCTACACCCGCGCATCAATCGACCACACCGCGGCACACTAGGTTCAAGGAGCAAACCGCTACCAAAGCAAGCCGAAAGTGTGACCGGCAGGACGACATCGGAGTGAACCCTAGAGTCCAACACCGGAAGGCCCACCGGAGAAAACGACAGAGAAGGCCCCGGAAGAGAGGTTACCAGCCGCATGCACGTTTCAAACGCCCGAGGAGGACACCGGACCGAAACCAGGATGGAGGACTGGAGATCGACGGCATGCATCCGCGGCACATTCGCTTTAAAGCAGAAGATCAGCGATGTGACCGGCAAAATGGATCTAATAAATGGAAGGAAACTGGAGCTAACGGAAGGACTAATAGGGATTCATACAGGGATAAAAACGGAACTGAAAGGAAAACTACGATTGAAACATGCATGGATGATAATAATAAAGTGGACTACGTATTGAGCTGGATGAAGGATAAACAGTGTTTAAGAAGAGTAAAAGAAATAAGAAATTATAATAAGAGAGTGAAAGTACCTGACTATTACATGTTGAGAGATTATATTGTTAAAGAAATGATAAATGTTCTGATATATTGTATACTATTTGTTATGGCTGTGATATGGATAAAGGACTGCGTTATTGGTATGATAGAAGATATTATGTTGTTGTTATTAAAAGAATCTATTATTGATGATGGGAAAGGTAATATTATAAAAATGTTATTGTTGTGAGCCTACTAATTTATAACGAACTGAAACCGAGAATACTAGATGAAAGTGAGAGGAAAAATGCATTAAGACTACAAGATGATTGGAAAAAGAATGGACTGAAATATATTACCATTAAGGAAGCTAAGAATTGTTTGAAAAGGTATACAAGATACCGAGGTTTTATATTTATGAAGAATAAATCATCATAAGGACAGCCTCATCTATAAATAACAACCGGACAGCAGCCGTAACTGAACGTAATACCGTTCAGTTGTATGAAGAAAGCAAACCAAATTTAACTTGGTGGGAAAATATTTCTAATCTCAAACCGTATTATCGAGACAATAAGCGATAAGAATATAAACAATAATATTTGGATTCATGGATCTACCTGTCAACAAATACGTACCAAACAAACACCAGGCAACACACTTATTTCGCAGACGAGTATCCACTTCGAACAACAACACCTGAAAATAAAGAAATAAAAAATTTAGAAACCATTTTTTTTACCACCTTTCTTATTAATGAAACAAGAGAATAAATAACTTCTAATGTTAAAAAGCCAACTTACCTTCATGTAGCAGGAAGAAACATCAAGATGGCGACAAGTGACAAGCCGAAGCCAACGTAAACCAGCTGTACACTACGAAAACCAGAGTAGTCAATGCCTATTAAATCATCAAAGTTGATACCCCGAATAAGAAGATCAAGTGTCATATAAATGTGAATTGCATGTAGAGATATTATAAAATATTATATTATTATTATTTATGTATAAACTATTAAGAAAATCATTAAAATTATCCGCCAAATGATCAAACCGCATAGTTACCACCAAAAGCATTAATCCCAAGTCTCAATGTATTAGAGGAATAAAAGTTCTTGTTGATAAAACCTACCAAAGATTATCCTTAAAAATATCCATTATATGAAAACAAAGCCCAATTTCTGCAAGAGAATGAAATGAAAATGTACAAATCACTGTTCTATGTTGAGGGAGAAAATATGTTATACTCTGCAAGTCGGAGAATTATCAGTTTGTTAGGTTGGCAATGATTTTGCACCAACATTCAAATGTGCTTCTGGCCTGAGGGCAGAGCGTGGATCAGAAAAAAGATTTATATTATGTATGGAGGAGGAGATAGTTTATATTGTGTATTGTGTGTAGAAGGAGATTGGCCGATGTAAGGCGTATGTATTTGAATTGAATTTATTTATTGTTGTATATGCTGTTGAATTGTTAGGAGGTAAGATTCTCAGTAGAGTTATTAGCAGACTTTGTAACATATATGATTTCTGATCCAAAACCAACTGGATCATAAAATTTATATTATATTCTCGAATTGTCGTTTTAAATCAGAAATCAGAGGGCGTTTTGTGTCACGTGGTAATTTGAAACCACCAAATATTTCTAAATGAGCCAATAAAATGTAATAGAACTATAAAATTGGAAAGAAGGTTAGACCTATCTAAAGAGTAAATCAACTCAAATCAAGTATTATTAGTGATTAGGAGTAATAGCATTATCAACAACGATAAGAAAACATGTATTATTGTGATTTAATAATTATGAGAACCCATTGGTAAGATCAAAAAATTATAAAGCGGCATAATTATTATTGGCGGATTACAAAAAAAAAAAATAAAATGCATGAACATTGAGGTTAGAGTTACTTGTTTACGTTTTGAAAAGAATTAGTCGATCTTGGATAAATCGATAATTATCCGAACCAATACTGAACGAATCAGCTGATTATTCGATCAACCCATATGACCGGTTGAATCATATAAAATTCACTCATAAAGAATATATTATGTATACTAAAGGAAGTCGATGTGTAGAATTACAAACAACTATTATTTCTATACAAATATTTATTACAATCCAAAAAAGCATGATAAATCAAGAGTATAAAAAACTCATATAAAAACAAAATGTATTATCTATTAAAATCATATGTTACGATTTATTTATGAATTCAATTTAAGATAAATACCCCATATATCTGTATAAAAACTTCTTTTATTTAATTTTTTCTATTATAAAGCCGAGGAAGCCCTGATTCCCAAGGCAACCAATTGTATTGAGTCTATTAAATTGAAGGCCAATCAGAGAGTAGCTTATAGAATTATTCTAGGAAGAAGCAAATTTTTCTGAAAACCTCTTTCTTCTGGCTTAAGATCCCACCTCGAGAGGATGCACATGGAGTTTAGGGTCTTTTCTTATTCCTTTTAAAAATTTTTTAATGAATTATTAAGCCAAACCCTTTTTTAAATGTAATGTATGTTTGTTGAATGTAAATTGTTTGTGAACTCAGTGCTGTCAAAGAGTTCGTAATTGTAAAGATTCCCATAAAAATAGCTTTAATTCGAAAGAAACTTATAAAAATCTGGATCACACGTTAGCCCAGCAGTGACGAAAAGGAGCCTACCTAATTAATTATTGGAAATAATTAATTCAATCCACGAGAACATCCAGAACTTCAGTCAGTGAGTGATAAGTCAAACCAAATGAGCTCATTTGTCTACGTTCAGTGGGGTAATAATTAATAAAAAAGCGCTATTCCAATTAATTAGAATAAAAATAGAAAGTCACCACGTGTTGAACAATATCACATAGTTCACAAGAACATTTTATAAATTTATTTATTATATGTAGGAAGCTTACTTCCATGCACCGCCCGAATTCATATTAAAAGCCCTGAGATCTCATGTTTGAATATTAATTTATTAAATATTAATTTTGTTTATTGAACAAAACATACCATATCAAACTTATAGACCGAACAGGTTTTTATTGGTAGAATTTTGCATTGATTGGAAGTCTAAGTACCAGTATTAAATATAATATATTTATGAATTTGAAACTCATTATTGTGAATATTAGCAAAGCCTGTGATAATTATTCAGATTTTAAAAGTAGATTATTTAAGTGAATTATAGTTATATCGAATATTTTATGCACATCTTTTTTATGGGAATATATTTTGTGTTTTATGTCAGCATACAAACTTATAGAATTTTTTATTATATCCCAACTCATCTCGTGTTATATAGTTTGAGCTGTTTTGGTACCAACAAATATTTAGCAGCACTTAAAATCATAGAATCAAATAATATTAACCTTATTCAGAGCACTCAATATTTATCATCCTTTGATGATATTCATTTCATCAGCCAGAACAATATATTAAGAAATTATATTAATAAGGTTCCAGTTATATCATATAAGGATCCAGAGAGCTTCAAGAACTGGCGTTGTAAGTTCTAAGGAATTTTGAAAGGGTATATTGGTGAATACTTGTATTCACGACGAGCGTTTTAAGAATCAACTAGAAACAACTATAGTTGGTCCTGATTATTCTCTAGTGGTACATGGTTACTGATAATCAGTCATCAAATATTCTTTTAATTTCCTTACTGGTATTCTTCAAGAACTTCATAGAAGCAGCGGTAAGAATTATCAATACCTGGTCCTTGAACCTTATGGTGATTATTTGTATTTATAAAATTCATGTTTCTACCACTGAGCTAGAGCTGAGGTTTGAACCCAGTAATTTTGCGAGCCGGAAGGCCTTAATTTTTTGTGAATTTATTCGCAAAAGAGGGAATTTAGAGACTGCTCTTATAAATACCAGAAACATCGTATTATCTGTGAAGGAATTGCAATCCACAACTTCTCACAATAGCTTCATAACGTGGGACTATATCATAAGAGATAACCCCCCCAGGAGCACAACTTCACAATAGTTACCACCAAAAGCATTAATCCCAAGTCTCAATGTATTAGAGGAATAAGAAGTTCTTGTTGATAAAACCTACCAAAGATTATCCTTAAAAATATCCATTATATGAAAACAAAGCCCAATTTCTGCAAGAGAATGAAATGAAAATGTACAAGTCACTGTTCTATGTTGAGGGAGAAAATATGTTATACTCTGCAAGTCGGAGAATTATCAGTTTGTTAGGTTGGCAATGATTTTGCATTAACATTCAAATGTGCTTCTGGCCTGAGGGCAGAGCGTGGATTAGAAAAAAGATTTATATTATGTATGGAGGAGGAGATAGTTTATATTGTGTATTGTGTGTAGAAGGAGATTGGCCGATGTAAGGCGTATGTATTTGAATTGAATTTATTTATTGTTGTATATGTTGTTGAATTGTTAGGAGGTAGGATTCTCAGTAGAGTTATTAGCAGACTTTGTAACATGTATGATTTCTGATCCAAAACCAACTGGATCATAAAATTTATATTATATTCTCGAATTGTCGTTTTAAATCAGAAATCAGAGGGCGTTTTGTGTCACGTGGTAATTTGAAACCACCAAATATTTTTAAATGAGCCAATAAAATGTAATAGAACTATAAAATTGGAAAGAAGGTTAGACCTATCCAAAGAGTAAATCAACTCAAATCAAGTATTATTAGTGATTAGGAGTAATAGCATTATCAACAACGATAAGAAAACATGTATTATTGTGATTTAATAATTATGAGAACCCATTGGTAAGATCAAAAAATTATAAAGCGGCATAATTATTATTGGCGGATTACAAAAAAAAAAATAAAATGCATGAACATTGAGGTTAGAGTTACTTGTTTACGTTTTGAAAAGAATTAGTCGATCTTGGATAAATCGATAATTAATAGAACCAATACTGAACGAATCAGCTGATTATTCGATCAACCCATATGACCGGTTGAATCATATAAAATTCACTCATAAAGGATATATATGTATACTAAAGGAAGTCGATGTGTAGAAATACAAATAACTACTATTTCTGTATAAATATTTGTTATAATCTAAAAAAGCATGATAAATCAAGAGTATACAAAACTCATATAAAAACTAAATGTATTATCTATTAAAATCGTATGTTACGATTTATTTATGAATTCAATTTAAGATAAACACTCCATATATTTGTATAAAAACTTCTTTTATTTAATTTTTTCTATTGTAAAGCCGAGGAAGCCCTGATTCCCAAGGCAACCAATTGTATTGAGTCTATTAAATTGAAGGCCAATCAGAGAGTAGCTTACAGAATTATTCTAGGAAGAAGCAAAATTTTTCTAAAAACCTCCTTCTTCTGGCTTAAGATCCCAACCGGAGAGGATGCACATGGAGTTTAGGGTCTTTTCTTCTTCCTTTTAAAAAATTTTTAATGAATTATTAAGCCAAACCCTTTTTTAAATGTAATGTATGTTTGTTGAATGTTAATTGTTTGTGAACTCAGTGCTGTCAAGGAGTTCGTAATTGTAAAGATTCCCATAAAAATAGCTTTAATTCGAAAGAAACTTATAAAAATCTGGATCCCGCGTTAGCCCAGCAGTGACGAAAAGGAGCCTACCTAATTAATTATTGGAAATAATTAATTCAATCCACGAGGACATCTAGAACTTCAGTCAGTGAGTGATAAGTCAAACCAAATGAGCTCATTTTTTCTACGTTCAGTGGGGGTAATAATTAATAAAAAAGCGCTATTCCTATTAATTTGAATTAAAATTAAGAGTCACCACGTGTTGAACAATATCACATAGTTCACAAGAACATTTTATAAATTTATTTATTATATGTAGGAAGCTTACTTCCATGCACTGCCCGAATTCATATTAAAAGCCCTGAGATCTCATGTTTGAATATTAATTTATTAAATATTAATTTGTAATTGAACCAAGTATATCATATCAAACTTATAGACCGAACAGGTTTTTATTGTTAGAATTTTGTATTGATTGGAAGTCTAAGTACCAGTATTAAATATAATATATTTATGAATTTGAAACTCATTATTGTGAATATTAGCAAAGCCTGTGATAATTATTCAGATTTTAAAAGTAGATTATTTAAGTGAATTATAGTTATATCGAATATCTTATGCACATCTTTTTTGTGAGAATATATTTTGTGTTTTATGTCAGCATACAAATCGTAGAAATTTATTTTATCCTAGTTCATCTCGTGTTATATAGTTTGAGCTGTTTTGGTACCAACAAATATTTAGCAGCACTTAAAATCATAGAATCAATTATATTAACCTTATTCAAGCACTCAATATTTATCATCCTTTGATGATATTCATTTTATCAGCCAGAACAAGTATATTAAGAAATTATATTAATAAGGTTCCAGTTATATCATATAAGGATCCAGAGAGCTTCAAGAACTGGCGTTGTAAGTTCTAAGGAATTTTGAAAGGGTATATTGGTGAATACTTGTATTCACGACGAGCGTTTTAAGAATCAACTAGAAACAACTATAGTTGGTCCTGATTATTCTCTAGTGGTACATGGTTACTGATAATCAGTCATCAAATATTCTTTTAATTTCCTTACTGGTATTCTTCAAGAATTTCATAGAAGCAGCGGTAAGAATTATCAATCCCTGGTCCTTGAACCTTATGGTGATTATTTGTATTTATAAAATTCATGTTTCTACCACTGAGCTAGAGCTGAGGTTTGAACCCAGTAATTTTGCGAGCCGGAAGGCCTTAATTTTTTGTGAATTTATTCGCAAAAGAGGGAATTTAGAGACTGCTCTTATAAATACCAGAAACATCGTATTATCTGTGAAGGAATTGCAATCCACAACTTCTCACAATAGCTTCATAACGTGGGACTCTATCATAAGAGATAACCCCCCCAGGAGCACAACTTCACAACTTGAACAAATGAAAATTGGTGTAAAACACAACCTCAAGGAGTGCTCTATCTAACAAATGTAATTCTAACCAAATTGGTTCATAAATGAAGAAATTATAGCTGTATAAAAATAGTGAGTGACTTATCAGACATCCTGTAGTAGCCTATAGATTGGAGGAATATAAGACGAATGTTATACTCGGATCGTTCCCAGTAAGAAAAGCGGCAGGTAGGAAAGCGGAAGTTTATCAGCTCAAGTTTCTGTCCGTCATTCTAGAATAGCGCCTCCAGATTCCACAACATAAACTCAAGTATCCTTAACTTCTCCCTACCTCAGTTTTCTCACTCGTTACTCCTCCAATTGGGCCTGCAGAACCTTCCAATGTTCCAGACAAACATTGACTAATGAGAATTTCGGATCATGAATTACTCTCTTTAACTCTCTCTCTCACTCTGTCTCTCACTATCTCACTTTCTCTTTCTCTGTCTCTCTCTCTCTCTCTTGAGACAAACATTGAATAAAGAGAATTTTGGATGAATTTCTCTCATTAATTTTATGAATTTCTCTCTCACTCTGTCTCTCTCTCCTTCGAGACAAACATTATCTATCTCTCTCTCTCTCTCTGCCTCTCTCTCGAGACAAATATTATCTGTCTCTGTCTCTCTCTCTCTCGAGACAAATACCATCTCACTGTCTCTCTCTCACTATCTCACTCTCTCTCCCTAGTCGTGTGTTGCTGGGGAAGATATTATTTTATATCCTGTGAAACTGACTCGACCTAATGGTCCTTTATAACATAATTTGATAAATTGGAATGGACTAATCGTTTTTTTTTTAACTTTTGTCCCTGGATAGCAATTCTCCGGTAGAGCATCAGTCTTTTGTCCGATTTAACGGAAATCCAAATTGAATGCTGTTATTAATCGATAAGCATTTGAATAAATGCAATATCTCAGTAATTTCCATCTGTTCCAATACTCTGACAAAGCGTAGTGAGGTCTACGGATGATAAACATGCAAACAACTGGAAGAGAAAAAAAATCTGGTGTGGTACACTCACACAACTTTCCTTGCTCATATTCGAAACTACGATCAGACTTTTGTATATGTGTATATATAATTGTTTTCAGAGTACTTTTTCCTTTGTGTAAATTGTGAAATTCAATGATTTTTTTAGTCGTCATTTTTTTAAAGTCGTCAAAACAGCTGTTCTACAGATGAAATATCTCGACTATGTGTTCTTTTTATGAACTGCTCTACCTACCTACCTCATGCACGAGAAGGAGGTTACAAAGTCCATTTCTCAAGGATGGGGTGGACCCCCCATTAGTTTCCCAGAAAGGAGACTCATGCCAGTTAATAGAGCTGATAAATAACTATACAGAGTATGAATTTGAAAAAAAACGGTCAATTTATTTTGAAAAAATCGTGAAAACATGGTTTTTTAGTAATTATCCGCCATTTTCTCAAGAATATTACGGAGCTCCTGCAATTTTCCAAGGAAAAAACTCATGTCATTTGATAGGACTTATGAATAGCTATCCATGGCTTGAATTTGAAGAAAATCGTTAGAGCCGTTTTCGAGAAAACCGTGAAAAACCTGGTTTTTGGTCATTATCCGCCATTTTCTCAAGAATATTACGGAGCTCATGGAATTTTCCCAGAAATGAGACTCATGCCAGTTGATAGTGCTTATGAATATCTATCTATCCATGGTATGAATTTGAAGTAAATCGTTAGAGCAGTTTTCGAGAAAACGGTGAAAAACATGGATTTTTAGTCATTATCCGCCATTTTTCTCAAGAATATTACGGAGCTCCTGAAATTTTCCCAGAAATGAAACTTATGCCAGTTGATAGGGCTTAAAAATAGCTATCCATGGTATAAATTTGAAGAAAATCGTTTGAGCCGTTTTCGAGAAAGCCGTGAAAAACATGGTTTTTTAGTCATTTTCCGCCATTTTCTCAAGAATATTACGGAGCTCCTGAAATTTTCCCAGAAATGACACTTATGCTAGTTGATAGGGCTTATAAATAGCTATCCATGATAGAAATTTGAAGAAAATCGTTAGGGCCATTTTCGAGAAAAACGTGAAAAACATGGTTTTTTAGTAATTATCCGCCATTTTTTCCGCCATATTGAATTGAATTTTATTGAATTTCTTATTGTCGGGTCCTCATGGTATAGGGACCTTAAGTTTAAAATTTCAAGTCGATCGGTTGATTAGGAATGGAGTTATCGTGTTCACAGACATACACACACACACACATACACACACACACACACACACACACACACACACACACACACACACACACACATACACACATACACACACACAGACCAATACCCAAAAATCATGTTTTTGGACTCAGGGGACCTTGAAACGTATAGAAAACTTGAAATTGGGGTACCTTAATTTTTTTTGGAAAGCAATACTTTCCTTACCTATGGTAGTAGGGCAAGGAAAGTAAAAAACAAAACATTACTATTATTATTCATTTTTGATGATTTCTCAAATCTTGACAACTGCTCGTGGTATTGAAACTTGGAACTCATATATCAACAACTATTAACAACTATTAAACATGTTATGGGAAATCAGGACTGAAGAGAATAAATCAGAGAATTCGAGACGTCTTTTAGCAGCATCCAATCACGGTTAGAAAAACATTGGTGAAACATTGAATCTTATTTCCTATTGGACACACAATAAACTTTGGTTGACGTGTGAGGTTCTTTGAACCGTTGGATCTTCGAATCCGTCTCTTCAAAAACATAACATAACAATTTCCAACGTGCCTTCAACAACATAACCATTCCCAATTGAGCTACGAAAAATATTTTGAAATTAGATTGAGAAGTTTATAAGAAGTTAGATCCAATAAATTGGAGAGGAAAATGCAATAGAATTGAAAATTATCTTTCTGTATATCTATCAAGATCAGTGGTTCCAAAAAACTGGTCCGTGAGGAGGTTAAGGGTAGAAAAATTTGTTTTGAGCTTTGATATTGTTTTTGAAACTATTTATATTGGTCCATATTGAAAAATCATCAATTTCCCTTCTAAAATGTAATACCGAACTCTCCAAGTCCGAAAAATGTTTTTGGTTAGCCCAAATTACAAACGAGAGCAGAGGACTGTCGATAAATTTAAAGAGCAAAATATTGAATGATAATATGCTAGAATAAAGAGAGCAATAATTAATAGATTGAATGTAGTAAGTAATATTTTCAGCATTAAATTTATACCAGAAGTGACTTATTTGGTTACTCACCAGCAAGTAGTTTTCTTCAAATACTAAATACCAACTTACTCCAGGAATTGGAATTAGGTTTGTGGCAGGACAAGACGGAGTCGGGAAAAGGTGTTGGCCTCTCTTGTACATCTGCTACCCCTATCCGATGTATGTTAATTCTGGCATCAATTTAATTACTGATCAGTCCGAAAATTACTTGGAAGATAACTTTACTATATTGACCATTACTTTACACTGCTGTACAATTCAAAGTCCGATCGCACTAGTTGAATATTTCAATATATATATTCACAAATAACAAGGAAAAACTGTACTTTTCCCCAACTTGGGACAGTTAATATATCGATAATAATTTTAACACAACGACGAACGTGTAAAATTGAATTTCAACGGCAACAATCGAAAAAAACAACAACGATCCTGTTTTTTCACCGTCCGATCCGAGCTGACCAATTCAACTGGCGATTATGCGATAGAATAATCTAAATACTAACTTATCCGCTAGGGCGCAGCAGCTGCCGGCCTCGCCACTACAAACCGCTAAACTAAAAAACTAATTTAAACTAGACTTAATCTAAATACGCTAAAGGGCGTCACCAGTTTTCAATCGGTAAAAGAGGTGATAAGTTCGAAATTTCCAATAGGATAGGATTATGAAATTTGTTTGGAATCTTAAATAGCGGATTTGTACCACGTGATCGAGCTTGTCAATCAAAAGCGTGGCAGTCAATGACCAACGTGTGTTTATTGACCAAAGCGAAGCTGAGGTCTTAGTTTGAACTCGATCGGCTTTTGTCTGTTTGTTTGTCTGTATCGCAGTTACAGTCGCAGTTACTGTCCGATTTGGATAACGTTTAGTATACAAGTACTTTGAAACAAGGCGCGTTGACGTATACAATATATGGAGTTTTCTGAAATTTCACATTTTAAGGATAATACAAAACGGAAAGGACTCTCCTTCGAACGCCAATATTACCGTAAAAATCAGACTATGGGCTGTTGTAAAAAGTACAACAGTGTCAGTGTTTTGAATGGGGTGGTGTCAGTGACTATAGAATAAAATTACTCATCATGAATGAGCTGTCTGCTTTCAACTCGGGCTGACCTGTTGCCAGTATGCCTTGAAGGAGATTAACTTCTGAAGTAAGACTTTTTTGATACACCAACCCCAACAGACATTAGTAGTTTCCACACCGATATCTCGCCGACACGACACGACAGGAAAGAATTTACTCTGATGGACAGTATGGACAGAGCAGGCTGTGGTTTATAACTGCGCGAGGTCTATTGTTCACAGAACTACTAGTATAGTAATTGTACGTCAACCCAATCAGGAATTAGTCGTTTTCACACAAATTCCTCGCCGACACGACACACGACACGACAAGACAGGATGTTCTCCAATCAGCTACCGTAATTATTGGGTAGGCGTTCAACAATCATACCTGTTTAAGTACACTGAGATCAGGTTCACTGTTCACAGAACTACTATAGTGAGGTCAAGTTTAATGACAGATTAGGAAGATAGGATAACATCGTTACCGAGACTCTGCCTGTCACTGCCTTCTATGGGAGTTAGCTGATACCGCTGTGAATCTGGTGTTATAATAACAGTTCATTATTGTTGGAAATAATCAACCATATCACGACGTAACCTTATAGCTTCATCTATAGATGAGTATCATACTATCCTTTACTATTAAACGAGCAACTTCTGTCCATATATTTATATGTTTAGATGTTTAGATGTTTAGATGTTTAGATGTTAAGATGTTTGAATGTTTAGATGTTTATATGTTTGTATTTCACCGGATCTCGAAAACAGCTCTAACGATTCTAACGAAACTCAGAACATAGTAGGTTTATAATATAAAGATTCGATTGCACTAGGTCTCATCCCTGGGAAAACTCGCTGAAGGACATTGAAAGCATAATTATTATTCATCCTTAGAAAAACAGCTGATAATAATTATTTCGTCGTCTGTTGGTGATGGAAGCGTGTGAGCGAGTTCATGTGTGTGGGACTGTGTCAAAATTATGACTCAGCTGTTGAACTTTTGTGATCATTCAATCAGGTACTTAGTGCCGGTTGTAAAAAAGCCGGACTATTTTGAATCCTGATTAATTCCAGTAAATCCATCTTTCTGAAATGGTCTTCTCTGATTTGGTTCACGTGAAGTTAATCAGGAATAATATTTAACCGGCTTTTGTGCAACTGGGCCTTTGTGAGGGAAATTCTTGCATTTCTCTGGGAATTAATCTCAATTTACTGTGATTAGATAGAACATTTCTGTATGAATGTTATTATAATTTCTTCTTTCCAAATGATTGTTTCATGCTTTTGTACTCCAGAGTGAAGCTCGGTCTCCGATATTTATGATCAATATCAGGGCATAGAACTTTGCTCGTTATATAGTATCAAATATCGGCCTCACGTTGAAGCGTCATATGTCAAATATCGGCCTCACGTTGAAGCGTCATGTGTCAAGTTCTGCTCCTGGGAGGGGCATGAACATGCACTAAAATTGATAATTATAAACACTTACCATTGAACAAAACTACAATCATAAATCATGGGCAATATTCCTCAACGTTTAATGCCCCACTGTTTTGTTCCGTAGAAAGAAGAGGACGCAAAATGAATAAGTGATTTATGATTAGAATAGTCTGATTAAATAAGATACTTAAACGTTGTAATATTTGAGGTTATGATTCAATGATAGATATTTGTAGGTTAGATCGGTTGATGTTTGTTTAATCGAATTGTCGATATCACTTAAGTCGATGTATTGAAGCAGAATGACTAATATATGGATGGGACAGATTGAAAAAGTTAATTCGCACAGCAGAGGGTTTGACGGTCTACAAAGGTAGCCGAAGTAAGGGATCTGAGACTCTAACTTAATATGGTAGGTGGCTATAATATAGTGAGGTGGAATTAAATTCACTTTAATAATAAAATACAGTGCAACTTGAATCTGCTGATAATAAATCCTGTTGTCACTATGATCAACAGAGATAGTAACTTTGGAGTGAACCTTTTCTCCAAGAGATGACCAATATATCCAGATCCAATACTTGTGCCGTAATTTGGAAAGATATTAGACCGTATGAAACAACAGGTAGAATGGCAAATCCATGCGAACCAGGTCTCTGATAAATACTATAGGTTATGTAGCGAAGTGCTGGACCAAAATAGTAAATATTTCGAGCACCGAGTTTAATTCTAACGTTGTCTATACGATCTATTACCTCCCTTTTCAACGTTGATCGGCTGATGATGCGGGATTCACTTCACCTCGGTGTAGCAGGCCGGTGGGAGTCGATTTACTATTTGATTCTGTGGGATACTCCCAATGACAGAATTTATTACTTGATAAGAAAAACGACCACCACTTACCACCAGAATAGATAATAGTCTAATGATAGATACTATACTCGCTACTGTCTGACTATTGCAAAACAGGACGTGTCCTGAATGATCAATGTGTGTCAGTCGAGAAAGAACGAATTTGAAGGTAAAATGAAGTAAATCCAGTTTAACAAAACGGTAATATGGATATATTCTGATAGATAAACTGTTACAGCAAATATGGAATAAATTAATGAACAAATTATGTGAATAATAATTTTCGATAGATACAAAATAAATATTGGTTGATAGTAGATTTGAATCTTTAATTTATAAATATTATGTAGAAAGTTCGGTATTCTTCAATTAAACAAAATGAAATGGATAATAGCCCTTAGGAAAGGGTCATAAACTGAACTAGTTAACAAGAAAAAACAAGTTAATATGAAATAGTGATTCAGAAAATAGAATAAATTAACAATTGAAATTATTCTCAGGGTGTGGTTTCGCCTAAGGAAAATAGACCTTTTAGCTAAGTACAGCGTGGATAGTTAAATGTATTTAATATTATAAAAATTAATTATGATAAGTTTTTGTACCCTTAAGACTATAGTCATGACTTTTCTAACTGAACGAATTTATGCGCTGTACAATTTTCGCAGATTTATGGGGATCCCCTTTTATATTCGACAACTTACGTAGACTTTTGTTTCCGTTTTTTGGTTTTTCGAAATATATTCGGCCGTAGAATATATCGTTCCGGCTGGGTCCTTCCACGTGGCGAAAAATGTTGAACAGACTTCACTGATATAATTTAGGGGTTTATTTAAATGAAATTTAAAATCTTGATATCACAATTATTATAGGAACTTTGGAACAACTTTTTAAAAAACAGAAAACGAAGATTAAGTTACATGAAACAGAAATTAAAGCTTTTAAACAATTAGGTACGTGGACTAGGTCTGCATCCTACCGATGATCCTTGCAAAATGGCCTCGAGTCCTCCTCTTCCAATTTTCACTTCAATTTCTTCTCCAAATTTTATCTTGCCAAATTTACATATTAATTCGGGATTGGTCCGATCCTGTGACGTAACCAATACGCCGAATGGGGGTGTCACTGTGTCCAACTTTAAAGCTTTAAATATGGTGAAATTCCTGGTTCGAAGTTGTTCCAAATTATTATATAGTTTTTTTTATAATTATAATAATACATAAATAATAGAATTCGTCTATGATGATATACTTTTAAATTGGTTTCAACGAACAGCTAATGATTATAAAACATAGACATGCTAATGTAAGATACAGTGGACAAAGATATATATGTTTATAACAATAACGAATAACATAATAAATAAATATTTCTTCCTATTTTTTTTTGTTTATTGTTTTTTATACGCTAGTATATCGACCCTCAAACGTTATATATGGCTAAGCTAGTTTGTTCATATATTTTCAACAAGTATATTTTTCTTTGTAGATTAAATAAATAAATATTCGGGCTTATTTGGCATAGAAACGAAAGTATAAGATGAAAAAAATTTAATAATATATTATTTCTTTGATCGATGTTTAGCTGAACTGCCTTCTCAATTTGCTACTTGTTACTGAGCTGGCCTTGGTTTGTTTCGGGGTTATGTTTACATTTTGAAACTAACCTTCAAATATAACTTTACCGTTCTAATCCATTGGCATATAAACATATATGGTTTTTTCCATTGACTAATTTTTTGGAAGGCATACAATTACAGATTTATTTATTTCTTGCCTGGTAAGTTAGATAGCGATCGTCTATCGACCTCAGATAAGATTATATGTTTCTACGGTGATAGGAGCTATTCCGTTCTTGTACTAGCCTATGAACAAATTTATTTTGTATTTTGAGGGCTGTACGATCATTGGTACGTCACAATAGTTATTGATAAACAAAACACAATTCTCTGAAATGATTGGGGAAGGACTATCAGGCACAGCCCAAAACTGTTTCTTCCCCGAATTTTGATTTATCAATATTCCAAAAAGTAGGTTATGTTCCATACACTTCAGGTATTTGGTATTTATAAATCACTGGTATTTGGACTATACCAGTCCAAATATTTGAAAACATGAAAGTTCTAATTTAGATTGTTTACAAATAAAAATGAATAACGAAATAACACTCACTAATCACTTAAAACTGTAAAATAATGATCAACTTTGAATATTATGGAATATCATGTCATGTCAACAAATCAGATTATTTTGATCGTGTCTATTAAAATTTCTAGATTTCTTGCGAGATACGGTAAGCTGATTGATTAAACAGCTGATCTCTCACACAGGCACACGCATCTTCTGTTATCGACAGACGATGAAAGTCTCAGATGTTTTTCCAAGGATGAATTATCCTTTTCATATACTTCAGCGAGTTTTCCCAGGGATAAGACCTAGTGCAATCGAATTTTTATATCATAAACCTACTATGTTCCAAATTCCGTCAAAGTCGTGAGAGCCGTTATCGAGATCCGTTGGACATAAATAACCATAAATAAATACGAATAACCAAATATAAAAGATGAATATAAGTAATCAAATATGAAAATATATACAGGAATTGCTCGCTTAATATAATATTCTTTATTCTTTATCCAAAAAAAAACAAAAAAACAATTAAATACATTCCAACAAGCAAATACCATAGGATAATCAATGTTCAGATTGAGACAAAGCTGTAATGTGTGAACATCATAATACAATCATTATTATAGAACTCAGATCACGGCATGTCACGTGGCATAGCCTCTCAATATGCGACTATACTCCATTTGTACAGAATTACATTTTACTTGGGAGGTACATGCGCAGCAGAGAAGGCATACAACGGTAGGGACACAACGGTGGGGATGTACCGTTCTGAACCGGCCAGCGTTCTCTATTTTGTAGTGAGTATTCAAGCGCTCATGTTAAACTTACGAAGTTTCCTCTCTGAAAGCGTTAAATCGACTGAGTCTAATCACAACAGTGGTGATTGTACCGTTCTGAACCGGCCAGCGTTGTCTAATTTCCAGTGAGTATTCAAACGCTCATGTTAAGGCTGTGGAAAGGCTAAAAATGAACTTCCTACTGGTGATATTTTTCAAAGTTTTTCGATTCGTATATCAACAAGCTATCAAAATGGAAAAGTTTTCTCAGGAAAAAATTTTTTTCCTATCATTAATTTTGAGATATGAGCGGCTAAAGTTTCAATTTTCGGGACAGAACATTTCAAATTCAATAAGAGATAAATCCATGAAATTTGAAGGATGAATTCTTCATGGTATCGTTGATCTAGTAAAACAAAAATTTTCTTAAAATATCAGTTTTTGAGAAAGTTATTCATATGACCAAAAATAGCTCAACAAAAAGTTATTTTGGTCATTTTTGGTAAATTGAATCATTTTCTCAAAAATTGATATTTTCAGAAAATTTTCATTTTATTAAATCAACAATACAATGAAGAATCTATCCTCTAAATCACATGAATTTATCTCTCACTGAATTTGAAATGTTCTGTCCCAAAAATTAAAGCTTTAGGCGCTCATATCTCAAAAAGTAATGATCGGGAAAAAATGTTTTCTTGTGAAAACTCTTTCATTTTGATAGCTTGATGATATGAAAATCGAAACACTTTGAAAAATATCACCAAAAGGATGTTTATTTCTAGCCTTTGCACAGCCTTAAACTTAAGAAGTTTCCTTTCTAAAAGCATTGAATCCAATCGAGAAATTAGCAACTGCACTACTACCTATGACTCTATCCATCACTGTAATTGGCTAATCTCCCTCAATTTCTCTGCGCCGCCTATTTCTCCAAAGTAATTCAAACTTAAAATTACTATTTTAGTGATGATAATGTGAAATTTTCCTCCCATGTTTTGTTCTGAAACATCAAAATTTGAAAATCTGTTTTGTGAAAATAATCAAGAACTGAAAATTTTGTGAAGTGAACAACTACATGACTTGACCTATTTCGAGAGAGTAGAATAGAATGGAAAAAACGTTCATTGAATAACTAAGCTAACCTCAAAGAGGCTTCTTGACAAGGTACTATTATACAAAACATGTAAATTCAAATATAAATATACATTATATCAGTGAACTTTATTTTTACTTAACAGTTAAATTTACTTATCAGTTTATTACACTGTTAAATTTACTTACAGAAATTTCTTAACAGTTAAAATGATCATGATATTAATTAATTAATTGTTGGCTCAGCTCTCAGAAATCTAAAGAGTGTTATAATATATAGTCAACCTGAACTTACATACAAAAAATCTGGTGTGTCGCACTCACACAACTTTCCTTGCCGTTATGAAAATTGATCACCTGACGCTAGTGTTCCCGCGCATCTCAAGTCAACTATTCAAAGATTTGAGCCAGCTGGTGACAGGGCAATAACGCTGGAGACACACATGAGGTCTGCTATCTCTTCATAGTGAATGATTTAATAGAATCAACAATAATTTGCAATTGAATAATCACATTTTCTCGAATTTAAAGCTTATTTTCAATTTTAGGTGAAAATGTTACTGAACATCAATTGTAGAGATTTTCATGCTCAATCTACTCCACTTGATTTTTTTCGTTTCAATTGTATCTGAAGCCTGATAATTGGGAATCTATCTGCATTGATGGGGCGAAGCTCCTGAAATTTTTACAGTTGATTTTGTTACAGTTGATTTTGTGGCAGTTGATAGAGCTTATCGATGACTATTGTAGGTATGAATTTGATCGAAATCGTTGGAGCCGTTTTCGAGAAAATTGCAAAAAACCCTGTTTTTGACAACATTTTCGCCATTTTAGCCGCCATTTTGAATTGCATCAGATCAAAATTGTTCGTGTCGGATACTTATATCGTAAGGACCTTAAGTTCCAAATTTCAAGTCATTCCGTTAATTGGGAGATGAGATATCGTGTACACAGACGCACATACACTCATACACACACACACACACACACACACACACCACACACACACCACACACACACACACACACACCACACACACACACACACACACACATACACATACAGATCAATACCTAAAAACCACTTTTTTGGACTCAGGGGACCTTGAAACGTATAGAAATTTAGAAATTGGGGTACCTTAATTTTTTTCAGAAAGCAATACTTTCCTTACCTATGGTAATAGGGCAAGGAAAGTAAAAATAAAACAGAATGAATTACAACAATACAATACATTAATAATGAGTTACATTATGTTACATCTAAAGTGTAATTATTCAACCAAGTCTTTAAATTTCTTTTCAACAGGCGCATATTAACAAACTCAGCACAATTATCGAGTAAATCATTGAAAGTTCTTGGTACAATGTAGTTTAAGGTGTTTCTGGCTAAATTATTCGAATTAAATGGAACAACATACCTCTCATTCCTTTCATCATATCGATTAACTTACCGGTACTTACCAGTTCACTGTAATAACATGAATAACAGGACAAAGAAAAATGAATCATGCTAATATTAAGGTATAACTGTAGTGTTTTCTCATGAAACGGTGATGTTTAGATGTCCATTCTCAGAATGGGTATCAAGGATATCCTCCCTTCAGCACTTGACCGTATAGAGAGTGAGAGAGATATTAGATTAGATTTCTTTATTTATGTATGTTACAATACACTCGGAAAATAGAGAAAGAGAGTGAGAGAGATATTAGATTAGATTAGATTTCTTTATTTATGTATGTTACAATATTTATTGGCTTATACACTAATTCACATTGAATGACGGTAATGCTATTCTACGAATATAGCACGTTATCTACGTTATATATATAACGGTTATTCTACGAATTTTACAAAGTATAAAAAATATTAATCGATGAGATTGAATGCAATTAGATAATATAATATTGTGATATAACTTCATAAATCGGCGGTATTTCAACAAATGATATTGTCGATTCTATAAGAAGGATATAAAATAATATCCTTCCCATCAACACACGACATGGTTTGTTTGCAGAGGGAGAGGAAGGGGGTAATTTGAGAGAGGAATAGCACAAGTTTACCTCATTTTTTCTCTCCCAATCATTTTGATGATGTACTTATTGTATGAATCAATAAAGAATAAAGAAAGAAAAAAGTCAAAAGTAATTTTGTACGGAGTATAGCCTAAAAGTTGAATCTCACTATAATAAAACGATAAGCTGCTGATCAAAAAATACTTCAAAAGGACATAAAGGGGCTGAGTGACTGATACTCAAGCACTTAGTTTCAAGAACAATGAAACAACCCTTCTGAATAACAGCTCTCATCTATCATAAGAGGCTACAATACAACACATCATTGTATATACTGTACGTACAGTATATACAGTATATACATACACTAGGCCGCTGAACGTTCACCATTCATTTTGTATATATGTAGAGAGCGTTTGCTATATAACATACTGGTTCAATGAACGTTGATTTGATATCAAGGCTATATATATATCTATAAGCACTTATCGTGGTAAGGGCACTTGTGAACCCTTCAGCCTTTGTGGAGCCCGCATATTCGGGTGTAGGAATACGTCATATACAAGTGGTCTCTACACTTCATCTATCCAAAATGTTGTGGCTTTCATATTCAATTATATTTGTGGGATTTTTTTATTTGAAATAGTTTTCAGAGAGAAGTGAGGTCTGCGTTTTAACTCGTTGGGATTTGTTTTTTCCTGTATGTTTTTATGTCTGTATGTTTGTTTTTATGTTCGTATGTCACGCATTTTTGGCCTAACACGGCGACAAATTCCGATGGAATTTGACAGAAATGTACCTTTTCAATTGCGCGTCGAGTGGGTGAGTTTTTTTTTAATTTTCATTTTGAGGAATAACGAATTATATTGTGAGGTCCACGTTATAATGACAGTGAAGAAAGATAAGAGAGAAACGTTGCCAATGTCTTATATAGACAGTAGCTGATATAGGTTGATTGATGTAATATTAACAGTTCATTCTCGTTTAAAACTAGTAGTCCTGTGAACAGTAGACCTCACGCAGTATTCTCATCCACTGATGTCACTTGTTTTAAATGTTAACAAACTCAGTTCACGTTTGAATTTGTATTCCATATGATATAATTCAACCAGTTTCGTGATAAACTTTTCATCTGATGGAAATTAATTTTTTACAATCAAAAAAATTATAATTTCTCCAGCATACAAAAGTGATACAAAAGTCTGTATATATCTAATGTCGTGAAGAAAACAAAATATCACTTCTACACACACAAACATCTTAAAGGAAATAATTAGGTACTCCCGAGGCAAAGGCCTATATGGGAGTCCCAGCATGAAGAAATAAACCAGAAACACACTCATAATTTGTATATGAACAAAAAGATAATAATAAACTGGGGTAAACTTATGTATTATTCACATTAAAATATAAAATGTTTGATTTAATTTATTATTTAGTGGTGACGGTGCTTGGTCGGGCTACAACTTACTAATTTTGTGTTGTCAATATTCAGAATCAGTCCTTTACTTAAATTATACATCATTGGAATCAACTGTAGATTTCGGAGTCTGAAAAAAATATTTTAACAACATTATTTTTATCAGGATTCAATTTAATTTGTTGAAGAAGACTTCAACATCAATTGTTTCTAATAACCAGACTTTCAATTTAACCTTGAAGCTTACCATATTATTCAGCTGTTTCAATTCTAAGGGTAACATGTTATACACTCTTGGTGAGATTATAAAGGTAGTGTCTTCGATAGATTTCTTTGTAGGGTTTGGGTGGAATCCAGTTCCCTGTCGATCTCAAGCTATAAGTGCTACTAGCTGGATTAAGTTTGCCACTTCCAATGAAAAAGATCATCAACACTTTATAGAAATAATATAAATATCTCAGTGCTTGGGAGAAACCCCCATTCTTTGAATGAGGGATATGAACTTGTCATACGGTGCTTCTTAGCTAAGGTCCTCATGACATATTCATGTCCTACAATAAGTGGTTTGATAGTGGAATAGTATGCACACCCCATACTGCGATTCCATATTATAATCTGCTTCCTATCAGCGCGTAATATAGAGAGCGCAAAATATATTCAGGAAAGAGATAGCGGATGTGATATAACTTCCGACATATTGAATTGAGGTGATTTTTCAATTCATTAATATGCTGACACAAAGTGAGGCTTGAGTCCATAATTATTCCAAGGTATTTGGTTTGTTTTACTTCAGTTATGGAATTGCATTTACAATTTATGTAGGGATATTTGCAAGAAGCAGTATGCAATGGAATACACAAATTAGGTCTAGCAGCGTCTTTAACATTAGATCGCAGCTCATAATCATTTCTAATCACCTATTAAATTAGTTTTTTCGAATGTGAGAATATTGATACTAATGGGCACGCAAAATAATACCATGACTGCAAATCAAAATATTGAAACCAGAGACCTTAAAGCTGCGATTAGACCAAAGTTATTAACAAAATCTTAATAACTCAATCCTTATAGATTATATTAGATTGAACATAACTTATCATACACATGATGAAGATGTGTGTTTGTCAACTTCCGTTCAATCTAATAGAATCTATAAGGATTAAGTTATCAACATTTTGTTAATAACTTTGGTGTGAACCCAGCCTAAAGATGCATACCTCTTTGAAGTCTTTGATTGAAACTATAGACATTTAAACATTAAAACATTTAAACATTTAAACATTCAAACATTTAAACATTTAAACATTTAAACATTTAAACATTTAACATTTAAACATTTAAACATTTAAACATTTAAACATTTACATTTAAACATTTAACATTTAAACATTTAAACATTTAAACATTTAAACATTTAAACATTTAAACATTTAATAATTTAACATTTAAACATTTAAACATTTAAACATTTAAACATTTAATAATTTAAACATTTAAACATTTAAACATTTAAACATTTAAACATTTAAACATTAAACATTTAAACTTTAACATTTAAACATTTAAACATTTAAACATTTAAACATTTAAACATTTAAACATTTAAAAATTTAAACATTTAAACAATTAAACATTTAAACATTTAAACATTTAAACATTAAACATTAAACATTTAAACAATTAAACATTTAAACATTTAAACATTTAAACATTTAACATTAAACATTTAAACATTTAAACATTTAAACATTTAAACATTTAAACATTTAAACATTTAAACATTTAACATTTAAACATTTAAACATTTAAACATTTAAACATTTAAACATTAAACATTTAAACATTTAAACATTTAAACATTTAAACATTTAACATTTAAACATTAAACATTAAACATTTAAACTTTAACATTTAAACATTTAAACATTTAAACATTCAAACATTTAAACATTTAAACATTTAACATTTAAACATTTAAACATTTAAACATTTAACATTTAAACATTTAAACATTTAAACATTTAAACATTTAAACATTTAAACATTTAACATTTAAACATTCAAACATTTAAACATTTAAACATTTAACATTTAAACATTCAAACATTTAAACATTTAAACATTTAAACATTTAAACATTTAAACATTAAACATTTAAACATTTAAACATTAAACATTTAAACATTTAAACATTAAACATTTAAACATTTAAACATTAAACATTAAACATTTAAACATTTAAACATTTAAACATTTAAACATTTAAACATTTAAACATTTAAACATTTGAACATATAAACATTTAAACATTTAAACATTTAAACATTTAAACATTTAAACATTTAAACATTTAAACATTTGAACATTTAAACATTTAAACATTCAAACATTTAAACCGTCGTCTTGAATCTTAGACCTCACTTCGCTTGGTCAAATGAATTTTATTTTATTAAGTAAGAAATTATTTTATCTTCCAATAATTTCATAATGGATTCTTTTAATTTATTAATTAAAATGTAATATTAATTGATTGTATGGTATGATATGTTGTGGTGTATTTTACTGAAAGAATAAGACGTTGATTTTGTCAATACCACTGCATATTTATTCAGTCATCATCTAGGAAGATGTGGTGGGTGTTACCATGAAACCTGGTTCTGTACGATGATTCAATTTTCGAATAAATTAAAGTGGTATTAACAACATCAACGTCTTATTCTTTCAATTATGGAGAAATATTTTGTTAATTAACCATTAATTCTACATTGTTGAAAGACGAACTGGTAACAGAGTAAAGCGAGAAAGAGATAGGCCTATTCGCTTTGTTAAATGATAGACAAGGATAGCAATACCATTGCTAATCAAACACTGACATTATAACGAGGACCTCACTATAGCAATCTCTATCATTCCCGATCTCTTCTACACAGACATACTCACTCTCTCACTCTTCCCGGTCGTGTGTTAATGGGGAGGATATTATTTTATATCCTTTTCAGAGAATCTAGAATTATTTGTTGAAACACCGCCGATTTATGAAGTTGTATCACAATATTATATTATCGTTATTCTAATTGCATTCAATCTCATTGATTAATTTTTTATACTTTAAAAATTCGTTGAATAAATAGCATTACCGTCATTTAATGTAAATTAGTGTAACATACATAAATAAAGACATCTCTAATCTAATCTCTCAAGTGCTGAAGGGAGGATCCTTGATACCCTTTCTGAGAATGGACATCTAAACTCCACCGTTCCATGAGTAAACATTACAGTAATGACTCAATATTCACATAATTCATTTTTCTTTGCCCAACGTTATTGCAAAACCTTTCATTCTGTATAATAATGATACATCATGTTATTTTGCTCTCTGTTAATTATTTTCAACGCTGGAACGTAAGCTCGGTAACCGGCCCTATATGTATTACTACTACACCTGCTATAGTACATGGGTCTCCCATAATTGAGTAGGTTAATTCATTAGAAAGAATTCAATTATTTTGGAATGGAATCTATTCGTTTTGTCATCCTTGTGCATGATTACTGAGCTCCGGGGAAAGGATAGCGCCATTCGTTTTGACGGATGAAAGACAAGGATAGCAGCACCAATGTTAATCCAATACTACCATTATAACGTGGACCTCACTCTAAATCAAATTAACAAGAAATTTCTGTCGAATTTCACAGCGTTTCGACTCGGTCGAGCTTTTTCTGTTGTCGTTCTTCGTTTGCTTGTTGTTACGGGCTGTTGTTGTTATTGTTCTTCTTCTTTTTCTTCTCTTTTTCTTCTCTTTTTCTTCTTCTCCTTCTTCTTCTTCAATTCCATCAACAAATTTCTCGGCTTCTCCTGTTGGGGAACTCGCACTTGGATTCTCTGCAAATAAAAGTCTACATTTCCCTCGAGTTGAGATTTCAACTTTGAAATCTGTTTTTCAATCAACCTTAGAGCTGCGTAGATCGCGATGAAGCCAACAGGTGAAAGTGAGAAAGAGAGTTTTTGTAAAGGAAAGTGATGGGTGAGAGACAAAGTGAGAGACTGGGTGAGAGAATAAATAAATTATTTTCAAACGAAAATCCAAATTGAATGCTGTAATTCACCCTGAAGACTTCTGCCACTGCAAATATTGACAACAGGGTAAACAGCTAGATGGAAGTCCGATGAGCGCTACCATTCAAGAATTATTTGTCAGCTCGGGAATCGAACCGAGTACCTCTTGTGATAAGAATCATAATTAATTCATTAGTATTTAAATAATTGCAATATCTCAGTGATTTCCATCTGTACAATAGAAGAACTTTTACATTTGTTGACGTGACGAAGTTTGGACAATAATGTCCACTCTATTCCTCAACCACAAAAGAGATAAGATTAGATGAAATTAGACTTTTCACTTACTGACGGCCAAAGTCGTTGTCCGTCTGTTTGTAAGTTCTACAATAACTTTAGAAAGAATTGATCAATAAGCTTCAAATTTTCAACACGTATTCTTCGAACTTTTTTACAGGTCAAGTCCGTTGGACAACAACATTGAGTCACTTCTTCCTTCTCTTTCAGGATATAGAAAATGACATTAAAAGTGCATAAAAAAATGTGTTGTGATTATTGACCGAGCGAAGTGAGGTCTACGATTCAAGTCGACAGTTTTGCATTTCTCTTTATGTTAAAATGTTTATATGTTGCGCATTTACAGCGAAACGCAATAATAGATTTTTATTTGAATTTCGCGGCGACGTATGCATAAGGTTTTTTTGAAATTTTGCATTTCAAGGATAATAGAAAAGGAAAAGGAGTTTCCTTCGAACACCAATATTACCGTAAAAATAAGACTATCGAATTATTCATCATAAATCAGCTGACTAGTGGACTATAATACTACACGTTCAAAAGCATCGAACATGTATCTCTCCATCAACGTTAGTAGACAGTAGTTGTCTACTAACTTTGTCTTTCCATAAGCTGAGGCCATGATTCTAGTTTGGAGTGAGTTTGGAGTTATTGATAGAGAACATTTTTTTACGTTTTTCTTTTTCTTTCTGATGATTAAAATTGCAACAAATATTATTGGAAAGAAATTGATTTCTAATATCATGAAAAGTGAAAAATGAAGTTTGTAGGAAATCAGCATCATAATAGTTTATTTTTTTATTTTCAACACACCGAAACAGTGCTCACACTCACATTCCGGGACGAAAGCTCTTTGTATATTTCTAGACATTTCAAATTGATCCACACATGATCTCAGCTGATTTGTATAGAACATAACCCACAACTATTCATGAACAAACTGATACGGGTTGAGATAATTATCAATGTTCGGTTTCGCCATTCATTTTCTCTTGAAACTCTCGAAAACATGTCTGTATGACAATCATGTCCACCTTTTCATTTGAAATTTTTTTACTTTCCTTGCCCTATAACCATAGGTGAGGAAAGTATTGCTTTCCGAAAAAAATTAAGGTACCCCAATTCCTAAATTCCTATACGTTTCAAGGTACCCTGAGTCCAAAAAAGTGTTTTTTGGGTATTGGTCTATATATATATATATATATATGTGTGTGTGTGTGTGTGTGTGTGTGTGTGTGTGTCTGTGTGTGTGTGTGTGTGTATGTGTGTACTTAAGGTCCTTACAATAAAAGGATCCGACACGAATAATTTCGATCAAATGCAATTCGAAATTGCGGCTAAAATGGAGAAAATGTTATCAAAAACAGGGTTTTTCGCGGTTTTCTCGAGAACGGCTTAACGATTGAATTTATACCTAGAATAGTCATTGATAAGCTCTGTCACAAGTCCCATATCTGTAAAAATTTCAGGAGCTCCGCCCTATCTATGCAAAGTTTAATTTTAGATTCTCAATTATCAGGTTTCAGATACAATTCAAACAGAAAATTTCGATTGGAAAAGATTGAGCATGAGAATCTCTACAATTAATGTTCAGTAGAATTTTCACCTGAAATTGAAATTAAGCTCAAAATTCGAGAAAATGTGATTATCCAATTGCAAACTGTTGGCAACTGTTGATTCCATTAAATCATTCACTATGAAGTGATAGCAGACTTCGTGTGTCTGCAGCGTTATTGTCTTGTCATCAGCTGGCTCAGATCTTTGTTTATAGGTAGACTTGGGATGTGCGTGAACACTAGCGTCAGGTGATCAATTTTCATAACTTCAAGGGAAGTTGTGTGAGTGCGCCACACCAGATTTTTTATTCATATGTGCACATAAGGAAGTAATCGTGTTCACTCCTTAGTGATATGAGGCTCAAAGATGTTGAAGCGACAGAATCATATTTCCCATCTCAAATAGAATCCTGATGTCAAATTATTCTTGTGAAATGTTCCATAATTTTCACCAACTCTGTATAATTGAAAGTTGCTGGTTTCGAAGATTACAATATGTTACAACACAGTTGATGAGCGTGTTCTCTAACCCAGGGGGTCACTGAAGTTTATGTATGTTACAATATAGGAAGAGATACAAAGAGATAAAGAGAGAGAGATTTATGGATAAACGCCTTTATTTTACACACCATAACATTATAAGTGATGTGGGCGAAGGTTCTTCCACGAGATAGAGTGAGAGAAAGATCATAGTGAGGAACGTGGTAGTGGAGAAAGATAGGAGAACAACTTGCCGATCCTCTGTCTTGTCAATGCCATCTATGGAGGGTAACTGATACCGGTTTATTGACGTAATATCAACTGTTCATTCTCGTTTTAAATAATCAATTACATTTTATCAAACAAGAAATATTATATTTTCAAATAAGTTGATGATGAATTCTCATAATCAAGATGAAATATTTTGATATAGTGAGGTCCACGTTATAATGACAGTATTTGATCAACTTTGGTTTTGCTATCCTTGTCTATAATTCGACAAAGCCGGTGGTACTATCCTTTTCTAGGTCCACAACGATGCCAATTATGTTTTTGACAGTGTAGAAATATAATTAATTAATGCAGAGAATCAGCATCGCTATTCATTTATCTTTATCCACTGCCATTATAACGTGGACCTCACTATAGTTAATTATATTTCTATCCAACGGATATGGTTTTTAGTGATTTTGAGGTCATGACTATTCGTCAATTATACATTAAAACCGTAATTGTGTACTTAATAGAATATAGATCCGATTTTCCTCTCACATTAAACTCTACACTTAATTATTATAATCCAAGGGTCACTGCAAACAAATATGTAACCTATAACACTAATATTGAATGTATTATTAGTATAACCTATTCCACCCTCTAGGTTTCCTAATAATTGCGAAGTATTGCTACAACGCGGACTAGCTACAGTCGGATATGGGTCGGGGTCAGTAGCCGTACTGACAGGTGGAGATACCGGACCTACACTTCTCCCTCTATCCTGATTCTTTACCCTCTGCTTCTTTCGCGAGATTTTTACTTTCAGGGGAAGAGTGTTTGCCCGTGCCGTTGCTGGCCGATTCGGCCCTCGGCCCTTGGAATACAGGGTGGGTGTTAAGGGAGATTAAGATAACCCTATACAAGGAGATGGATCTGACTATCAGATCCCTACCAATAATTCTATTTATAAAGGTAGTACGCAATCTGAACCAACTGCGAATTGACGGCGAGCAAGCTGTACCTGCAAGCCCGGAATGTGGTTTAGAGAATAGGGTACAGGGTATGAGGTATACGGTATAGGGTATAGGGAACAGAGAATCAATAATAAGATTATTATTCTCTACAGCAAATAAATACCTGCTCAATAATCCGCAATCTGAGAATTGCGCTCTAGCTCTCAGCAAGCTGGACCTGCTAGCTAAATACAGTATATCAATTTCAATTAAGTGGTAATTAAAATTTAGAGGATAAGGTTTCAGGTGTAGGATTTCTGAATCGCGAGCCTGCAGCTGCGAAAGGATTTTCAGCAATTCTGGAACTGCTAAACAGGATTTCCGCACTAGTCTGATGACTGCGCGCCGGTTATTAAGGGCCAGTCTGTAACTGCCCTTAAGGGTATGGGAATCACTCTCAATCGTCCGAAACGCTTTTAAATTAATAGTCAGTATGTCGACTATTATGAGAGGATAGAAAAGATTTTTCACAGACACAGTCTGTAGAATAATATCGGGAAGACAACAGTCTGTCGTTGTCAGGGTAGGAAAGGATTTTTCCAGGATTTTCCACAAGGAAAATATCGAGTCAGAGACTCCTAATTCAGGAAAAGATTTCAATAGACTTTTCCAAGTAATTGCCAGTCTAAGGACTACCACAAGATCGATCTCTAATTTGCAACTGAGATCACGGGAAAATTCGTGAATTTTCCACAGGTAAAGCCAGCAAATAATATTTGCTATTAAAGAAGACAGGTTTCTAAGAATTTTAGAAAGGATTCGCGGGTCTGAAAACCCGCGACTAGGACGATCTCGAATCTGAAACTGAGATCAGGAAGGATTTTAGCACAGGAAGAATTAAGAGAAAGAAAGAGAAGGATGCCGCAGTCTAGAAACTTCGGCGAGGAAGTCCTCAAGCTGTACCTGAGAGCTAGAAGGATTTTAGAATAGGGAAAGTGAAGAGAAAGAAAGAGAAAGGACGTCGCAGTCTACCAACTTCGACAAGGACGAACTCAAGCTGTACCTGAGTTCTCTAGGAAATGATTGGAATTTTCCTACTAGGAATTACAGCAAGTCAGAAACTGCTAAGCGAATTTAAAATACAGGGCCACTCTATAGTATGAAAACTAAGCAAGGAAAATTTACCATAAATGATAATAATCTCTCTACAAGGATAAAAATTAATCGAGAAAACTTTTCTCAAAAGGAACAGGGATTTTCCCACAAGAATAAAAATTAATTGAGAAAAACTATTCTTAAAAAGGACAGGGATTTCCCTACAAGAATAAAAACTCAATGGAGAAAAATTACTCTTTAAACTAAAGGCCACCTTACTACAGAGAAGGAAAAATATACAGACTACCAGTCCTGACATACAATTACCTGAAATGACGTGGATACTGATACGGAGAATAGCGAACCGATTCCCACTTCCCGTATTATAATTAAAAACGTCGTGAAGCGACAGAGTTGAGACTTATAAATTAAGCACTCAAAAATAATCCGCTTTAAGAGCCTAGCTAAATTTCCCACTCAACTATTTGTAACACAAACTTGAGATCCCTTACAGGCTTCAAAACCAAGGATAATTCGTTCACCCCCAGTGATACGAATTTAGGAAAAATAACCCACAAGAAAGAAAATCCCCCAGGAAGCTCTATCTTCAAATACAGTCGGCAATTCGACATACAATATTCCATTCACAAAAATACGGAATAGAATATTAACCCTCTATTACACCACTATTAGGAGCGCCGCTCGGAACGCAGCCGTACACGAACCCGTTCACCGAACAACTGCCTTCTCTCAGGTCTTCTTGGAGCTGCACCGGGTCGCTGAAAATTAGGAGGCCGGGGGAAAAGAGCTTCCTGACCAATGAGAGTCTGAAAAGACGATCACGCCACTGGTCATGTGACGGGGTTTTGACTCAGCTGCTCCTGATGCTAAGGGTGCAGCAAATGATGACAATACTGCTGATTCATATAGTAGATTAGGCCGGTAACAATATTTCTATTCCAGAAATTTCATGAAGAGCGATACCGACTCAACTCGGTAGCCGAGTGGTAAACAAGATCTGGAAATATCTGGTTAGATGAATCCGCTGCTGATGATTTAAAGGGGTTGACGGCGATGGTGATAATGCATACACTACTACGAATCTAACAAAATATATCAGGCAGTCGATCCTATTCCTATTCTAAAATAAAATAAATTCGCTAAATTACGCTGGACGACGGCTCTCTATCCGTCACAAAAATTCACTTTGTGACACCCCACTCCTACTAAGGAGGGGGGGGGGGTTGGCGATGAGAAGAAATACAGCATCCGAGGTACCGGTTGACTCCTCGAAGCTGAAAAGAAGAATAATTAGTGCAGTAGGTCAGGCTTCCCAAGCCACAAGATAAGCATGACCTAACGCTGAAAAAGAAACAACCTGTTGCTCCAACTATTGTAACAGCAGTTAGCAATAGACTTCATCGCTTGTTATCTCCCGATAACCCGATAACGACAGCCCCTGGCTGAAAGCAGCTGTATAATAATCTGAAAGGAAAGGAAAAGTAAAACGGCGGCGCAGAACCTGTGAAAAATGAAAAGAAAAAAGAGAAAAAGATGAAAGATGAAAAGAGTACCATTCACCCCTCATATGGAACACATTAGGAGTCTACCTAGTACTGCTCCTACACTTGAGCACCTTGAAACGCACATTTGGCAACCCGCTCCACACATCACCAATACTACCTATTTCTTTCGCTCCCCTCCATCGGCTCTTGCACTGTTGACAGCTGGAATACAATGAATTGCTATCAAAATCATTCACCCCTGATCTTCTTATCTCGGATCGGGTTTTCAATTCTCCTTTCCCACTAAATTCGCTACCACTACGGCGATTTTCAATTGAATGAGCTACACTACAACCTGAGTTAACTCTATTCAAATCGCCCCCCTCTATATGAGGAAACCGTGACAGTACATCCCGTACCACAACTATATCCTGCCTATTCTTAATATTTGAAACATTCCCCTGCTTCTCTATATTTTTAGGACAGGGATATAGTCTAATAGATTCAACTCTTTTATGGAGTTTTATTTTTTTCCCGCTTACAGGAGCTTCTTTAGAGATAGATGAAAACTTTTCAAGTTTTCTTACAGGGGTTTATCTACCTTCTCCATCCCGGAGACAACTGATAATTTTCCCTCATCATCCCTACTCCTTAAGCGAATACCATGAGGCTGTAACTCTATTACAGCTCTCATATCACGGAGATTTTTCAATCCTAAAACCATTCGCGAGTTTATATTAGGTGTGATAGATACCTTCCAATTATAATTTTTCCCACAAACGATAACCGGTAATATGGGCTCCCCCTCTACTCCAAGACGGTTAGCTACTTCAGAAGAGATAAATGTTTTATCTGTCGTCGTATCAATTAAAGCATTGAGATCCATTCCACCTACTCCCACATGGACATAAATCCCATCTCCATCACTCTCACTCTCCCGTCTCTCGCTAGCTACTGTAGCAACTTTCGAGATACAAGACTTAGACATCCCTTCACGCTTTAAGCTACCTGTTACTCCATTATCTACTATACTAGGTTCCCACTCTACAATTCTATCACGCATTTGAATATTCATATTATGATGCTTCATAAATGACATACCCAATGACACATCGTGGGAAAGCCCCTCTACAACTACCGGTTGAAATGAAACTAAAATATTTTCTACTTTTAAATTAGTTATAATTTTTGTGGAAAAATTATTATACTTCCCATTAGTTGATATTTCATGGTGACTACAATTTTCTTTTCTAACACACCCTACTTGCTCTAACTTTTTAAGAGCTTTTCCACTAATACAGGATACCTCTACTCCCATATCTAACAGTGCAATAAATTTTTGCCCTGCAATTTCTATATCAATAAAAATGCGCTCATCCCCCAACTTTGACCTCGTACTTAAAACACGTCGTGATGACTTCACTGCAGCGACTCCTGATACTTTATTAGTTTCTGAGACACATTTACAATAATCAAAAATTTCTTTACACTTTTGACAACTAGAAATTTCGGGACAATTCGACTTCCAATGCCCTATTCTATTACAATTCCAACACTTAGGCTCTTGTATTTCTCCTACCCTATTTTCTCGCGTTTTCGGTGCGGCTTTAGACTGAAAATCACTCCGTTTTTGTTCTTCACTTTTCGTGCTTTTCAGAGATAACCTCCCGTTTCTCTCTTCAGCACGAATCGCCTCATACTCTCTGGTTACATCTAACAACTCATCTACATTTTTAACCCCTACACTACGAACATATAATTTATACCTCGGTAATAAATTCAAATACAATCTTTGAAGCATCCTATCCCCCTCATAACTACCTAACCGTCTCATTAAGGTAAGCAAGGCTTCGGCATACTCATCAGCCGGTTCGCCCTCCCTCTGCTTCCTTGCAATGATCTGACTCTCAAGGTCGTTACTATAAGAATGAGGATAATAACGGAGTTTAAATGCCTCTACAAAATCAGCCCACGTCCTCCACTGGGAGCGACGATTCCGCATCCAAAGTAGGGCCCCTCCCTCCATCAGCTCCGGCAAGGCTATAAGAGATTGCTCCCCAGAGATCCCATATGCGCCCTGGAGTTCCGCGAGCCTCTCGATGAAACTGGGAGCATCCGATACACCATCAAAATGTAAATTCCAACTTCTTACCTTGTCGCAGACTTCTCCCTGACTATACGTGCCTGAAGAGCGGGACAGTGCCGGCTCTGTACCTGGTTGAGAGGCAGCAGCGGTCCGGGATCGAAGGTGCTCGACCATCCTCCTCCTCAGCTCCTTCACAGTCCCCGCTGCCGACAGGCCGAGACTCTCTAGGTAGCCGACCGCTTCCTCCTTATTCAGCCGATACACCCACGACACTCTGGGGTCGGCTTCGCGTTCCGCGAGGTCCTCCCGGCGGACCGCCTGTACGACTTCATCATCCTGATGAGTAGTCTCTTCTCCGTGTACACTCATCGCGGATTGGGATTCACCTAAACCCTCTTCGCGATTTTCTTGGGCGCCAGACGTCTTAGCCCCACGATGGGAGACGTCAGTTTTATTAGCATGACCTATTCCACCCTCTAGGTTTCCTAATAATTGCGAAGTATTGCTACAACGCGGACTAGCTACAGTCGGATATGGGTCGGGGTCAGTAGCCGTACTGACAGGTGGAGATACCGGACCTACACTTCTCCCTCTATCCTGATTCTTTACCCTCTGCTTCTTTCGCGAGATTTTTACTTTCAGGGGAAGAGTGTTTGCCCGTGCCGTTGCTGGCCGATTCGGCCCTCGGCCTTGGAATACAGGGTGGGTGTTAAGGGAGATTAAGATAACCCTATACAAGGAGACGGATCTGACTATCAGATCCCTACCAATAATTCTATTTATAAAGGTAGTACGCAATCTGAACCAACTGCGAATTGACGGCGAGCAAGCTGTACCTGCAAGCCCGGAATGTGGTTTAGAGAATAGGGTACAGGGTATGAGGTATACGGTATAGGGTATAGGGAACAGAGAATCAATAATAAGATTATTATTCTCTACAGCAAATAAATACCTGCTCAATAATCCGCAATCTGAGAATTGCGCTCTAGCTCTCAGCAAGCTGGACCTGCTAGCTAAATACAGTATATCAATTTCAATTAAGTGGTAATTAAAATTTAGAGGATAAGGTTTTAGGTGTAGGATTTCTGAATCGCGAGCCTGCAGCTGCGAAAGGATTTTCAGCAATTCTGGAACTGCTAAACAGGATTTCCGCACTAGTCTGATGACTGCGCGCCGGTTATTAAGGGCCAGTCTGTAACTGCCCTTAAGGGTATGGGAATCACTCTCAATCGTCCGAAACGCTTTTAAATTAATAGTCAGTATGTCGACTATTATGAGAGGATAGAAAAGATTTTTCACAGACACAGTCTGTAGAATAATATCGGGAAGACAACAGTCTGTCGTTGTCAGGGTAGGAAAGGATTTTTCCAGGATTTTCCACAAGGAAAATATCGAGTCAGAGACTCCTAATTCAGGAAAAGATTTCAACAGACTTTTCCAAGTAATTGCCAGTCTAAGGACTACCCAAAGATCGATCTCTAATTTGCAACTGAGATCACGGGAAAATTCGTGAATTTTCCACAGGTAAAGCCAGCAAATAATATTTGCTATTAAAGAAGACAGGTTTCTAAGAATTTTAGAAAGGATTCGCGGGTCTGAAAACCCGCGACTAGGACGATCTCGAATCTGGAACTGAGATCAGGAAGGATTTTAACACAGGAAGAATTAAGAGAAAGGATGCCGCAGTCTAGAAACTTCGGCGAGGAAGTCCTCAAGCTGTACCTGAGAGCTAGAAGGATTTTAGAATAGGGAAAGTGAAGAGAAAGAAAGAGAATGGACGTCGCAGTCTACCAACTTCGACAAGGACGAACTCAAGCTGTACCTGAGTTCTCTAGGAAATGATTGGAATTTCCTACTAGGTATTACAGCAAGTCAGAAACTGCTAAGCGAATTTAAAATACAGGGCCACTCTATAGTATGAAAACTAAGCAAGGAAAATTTACCATAAATGATAATAATCTCTCTACAAGGATAGAAATTAATCGAGAAAACTATTCTCAAAAGGAACAGGGATTTTCCCACAAGAATAAAAATTAATTGGGAAAAACTATCCTCAAAAAGGACAGGGATTTCCCTACGAGAATAAAAATTCAATGGAGAAAAATTACTCTTTAAACTAAAGGCCACCTTACTACAGAGAAGGAAAAATATACGGACTACCAGTCCTGACATACAATTACCTGAAATGACGTGGATACTGATACGGAGAATAGCGAACCGATTCCCACTTCCCGTATTATAATTAAAAACGTCGTGAAGCGACAGAGTCGAGACTTATAAATTAAGTACTCAAAAATAACCCGCTATAAGAGCCTAGCTAAATTCCCCACTCAACTATTTGTAACACAAACTTGAGATCCCTTACAGGCTTCAAAACCAAGGATAATTCGTTCACCCCCAGTGATACGAATTTAGGAAAAATAACCCACAAGAAAGAAAATCCCCCAGGAAGCTCTATCTTCAAATACAGTCGGCAATTCGACATACAATATTCCATTCACAAAAATACGGAATAGAATATTAACCCTCTATTACACCACTATTAGGAGCGCCGCTCGGAACGCAGCCGTACACGAACCCGTTCACCGAACTACTGCTTTCTCTCAGGTCTTCTTGGAGCTGCACCGGGTCGCTGAAAATTAGGAGGCCGGGGGAAAAGAGCTTCCTGACCAATGAGAGTCTGAAAAGACGATCACGCCACTGGTCATGTGACGGGGTTTTGACTCAGCTGCTCCTGATGCTAAGGGTGCAGCAAATGATGACAATACTGCTGATTCATATAGTAGATTAGGCCGGTAACAATATTTCTATTCCAGAAATTTCATGAAGAGCGATACCGACTCAACTCGGTAGCCGAGTGGTAAACAAGATCTGGAAATATCTGGTTAGATGAATCCGCTGCTGATGATTTAAAGGGGTTGACGGCGATGGTGATAATGCATACACTACTACGAATCTAACAAAATATATCAGGCAGTCGATCCTATTCCTATTCTAAAATAAAATAAATTCGCTAAATTACGCTGGACGACGGCTCTCTATCCGTCACAAAAATTCACTTTCTTCCTTCCTCCATTTCTCCCTTCCCTTTTTTCCTCATCACTTCTCTCTTCTCTTCTTCTTCTTCTTCTTCTTCTTCGTCTTCTTCTTCTTCTTCTTCGTCTTCTTCTTCTTCTTCTTCTTCTTCTTCTCTTCTTCTTCTTCTTCGTCTTCTTCTTCTTCTCTTCTTCTTCTTCTTCTTCGTCTTCTTCTTCTTCTTCTTCTTCTTCTTCTTCTTCTTCTTCTTCTTCTTCTTCTTCTTCGTCTTCTTCTTCTTCTTCTTCTTCTTCTTCTTCTTCGTCTTCTTCTTCTTCTTCGTCTTCTTCTTCTTCTTCGTCTTCTTCTTCTTCTTCGTCTTCTTCTTCTTCTTCGTCTTCTTCTTCTTCTCTTCTTCTTCTTCTTCGTCTTCTTCTTCTTCTTCGTCTTCTTCTTCTTCTTCGTCTTCTTCTTCTTCTCTTCTTCTTCTTCTTCGTCTTCTTCTTCTTCTTCGTCTTCTTCTTCTTCTTCTTCTTCTTCGTCTTCTTCTTCTTCTTCTTCGTCTTCTTCTTCTTCTCTTCCTTCTTCTTCTTTTCCTTCTTCCCCTCTATTCTTCTACTTCCTTTTCTTCTTCTTCTTCTTCTTCGTCTTCTTCTTCTTCTCTTCTTCTTCTTCTTCTCTTCTTCTTCTTCTTCTTCTTCTTCTTCGTCTTCTTCTTCTTCTTCCTCTTCTTCTTCTTCTTCGTCTTCTTCTTCTTCTTCGTCTTCTTCTTCTTCTTCTTCGTCTTCTTCTTCTTCTTCGTCTTCTTCTTCTTCTCTTCTTCTTCTTCTTCTTCTTCGTCTTCTTCTTCTTCTTCTTCGTCTTCTTCTTCTTCTCTTCTTCTTCTTCTCTTCTTCTTCTTCTTCGTCTTCTTCTTCTTCTCTTCTTCTTCTTCTTCGTCTTCTTCTTCTTCTCTTCTTCTTCTTCTTCTTCTTCGTCTTCTTCTTCTTCTTCTTCGTCTTCTTCTTCTTCTTCTTCTTCTTCTTCGTCTTCTTCTTCTTCTTCTTCTTCTTCTTCTTCTTCTTCTTCGTCTTCTTCTTCTTCTTCTTCTTCTCTTCTTCTTCTTCTTCTTCTTCTTCTCTTCTTCTTCTTCTTCTTCTTCTTCTTCTTCTTCTTCTTCTTCTTCTTCTTCTTCTTCTTCTTCTTCTTCTTCTTCGTCTTCTTCTTCTTCTTGTTCCTATTCTCGCTTTATTCTCTTGTCATCATTGTTTTTCTTTCCCTCTCATTCTATATTTCTCGTCATCTATAGTTATTCTATTTCCCGTGAACAGTGGAAAAATATAATCCACATGAGTCCTAATTGAACTTTTTCCCACTCAGCTTGGCTGAATAAGTATGAAGAATACCATGAGATCACATTGGAATTATATTTTTTACACTATAAATCTAGTTTAACAGTGTTCTTGAGTTCGTGTTCCAATTAACCCTATCATGGATAAAAGATAGCATAGGAATATATGCCATGGTGTAGGGCGTTTTTGTTTTTTAAGAATTTAACATTTTTATTGTTAACTGGAACCGATAGTCCTAGTAGTTGTTTTGGGTGAAACTATGTGACGCTGGTAGTCTCTCATACTGTGTCGTTCTTACACACTCACCCGGCCAAAACAGTAATTGACCGAGAGAAGAGAGATCTAAGATTCAAGTCGACGGTTTGACATTTCTCTTAATGTTTGAAATATGTAGCGCATTTACGGCGAAACGTGGTAATAGATTTTCATGAAATTTGACAGGTATGTTCCTTTTTAAATTGCGCGTCGACGTATATACAAGGTTTTTGGAAATTTTACATTCCAAGGATAATATAAGAAGGAGAAAGAGCCTCCTTCAAACGTCAATATTGAAGTAAAGATCAGATTATGAAATTATTCATCATAAATCAGCTGTCGAGTTGATTATAAATTGCATGCCATAACGCATGCAATTCAATATCTCAATGTAACTTGGTAAAAAATCAGCTGCTGTGTAGACTATAAATTGCATGCCTCATTAAATGCAATTTTAATCCTATTATATTGAGCGAACAATTTCTTTAAATATCTGGTTATTTTTATATCTGGTTATTTATGTTTTACGGATCTCGAAAACGGCTCTAACGATTTTCACGAAATTTGGAACATAGTAGATTTATGATAATATAAAGACTAGATTGCGCTGAACGACATTCTCGCTCGATTGGAAAACTCGCTGAACGACATTAAAAGGATAATTCATCCTTGGAAAACAGATGATAATTTCGACGTTTCTCGATAACAGAAGATGCGTGTGCCTGTGTGGGAGAGAGACAGAATTATTTCCAGAGCTGTGTAATCAAAATCAATCAGCGAGAAATTTTATCCAGCTAGACAATTTAATCGATTTGATCAACATAATCTGATTTGTTGACATGACATGATAATCCTTCTAAACTGGAGTATATCATAATTTTCAAAGTTGATTATTATTTGACAATTTCAAGTGATTGGTGAGTGCTATTTTGTTATTTAATTTCGTTTGTAAATAATCTAAATTATAATTTTTTTGTTTTCAAATGTTTGAACAGAAATTCGAACTTGAATCCAAGTGTATGGAACATAACCTACTAACATAACCTTCACATAATACCTATGGAACATAACCTAACATAACTAACATAACCAGAACATAACCTTTCTGGACTATTTATAGTGTATAAATCGAAATTCGGGAAAGAAACAGTTTCGGGCTGTGCTGTTAGTACTTCTCCATTCATTTTGAAGAATTATGTTTGGTTTATCAAAAGTCAATAAATAAATAACGAGCGAAGCTCGGTGCCCCGATATTGCACTATTAAATGAACTATTGATAACGCATGCAATTAATAACTAAAATAACATAGAATTGTCTCTCGAACTTTTTCTTCTTTGAACTCAGACAGTCCTGTAGCCAGTATGTCTTGAAGGAGATTTGCTTTTGATGTTAGCATCTTTGATAAACCAACCCCAACAGCCATTAGCCGTTTTCACATCGATATCTCGCCGACATGACATACAGACAGGATTTACTCTGATGGACAGTATAGGAGAAGGCTGCGGTTTATTACTCCGCGAGGTCTACTGTTCACAGAACTTCTAGTTGTACACAGTAATCGTCTTGAGCTAGCGAAAAATCAGCTTGAAATTTGAAGCATGACCTATACAGAGGTCCACTCTATAATGGCAGTGTTCAATTAGCAATCGGTATTGCTATCCTTGTCTTCCATTCAACAAATCGGATAGCGCTATCTCTTTCTCGCTTTGCTCTGTTGCTAGATCGTCTTTTAACAATGTAGAATAATTAATAATGCACAGTTCCGCTGTAAAGCCTGGAGAATCGAGTAAATTCCATTTCCCCTGGGTAGGACCATTTGAAGTGAGTAAGAAGATGTCCCTAGTAAACTATAATTATGGTAATCTTGCCCGATGGTCGCCAGATCAACGTTCACGTGAATCGCTTGAAACCTTGCCTCAAACCCAACGATGAGGAGAGACTAAGTTCCAGTCAAGATGCTGAAGAGGTTATCCTTCCGGTAGTCGCGTCCTACTCAATCACACGAGCAGTCGCGTGGTCTATTTTGTACAACATCCAATTTTTCTAGTGTTATGTACTCTGTTTACTGTCAATAGTTATTTGTGCAACTAGTGCGCAAAGTGACAGTTTGCTGCACCGAAAGAAACGTTTACGCCCGAGCCGTAGGCGAGGGCGTCAGTAGCGGCTCGTGATCTTCTAGCTTGGGGGTTCAACCTCATGATCTATTGGAGAGAAAGGTCAAGAGGATATAGAGTATTGAGCATAATCAAGTGTAAAGGTGATCAATAATAATTTTAAGGAATTACACCCCAAAGATTGAGCATATTTTCTACAAATATAAAATTTTTTGTCCTGTTCATATTTTTCTTGTTTGATTTTTACTTCGGGAGTTGGTCACCATTATGTTTTATTTTACACCTACCTCAATATCAATATTGTTTGTATTTAACAAATACTGAACCTTATTCATTTTCTTCATCAAAATGCTGTTACGGTAACACAATAAATTATATTCACACTCTCACTAAAAGAAAATGGACACACTAGAAATACTCACGAATACACGAAACACACTAGAAATTACTATATTCTTCTACACGCAAAAACAATTTATACAACGAAAAATGCAGTGAAATCTATCACAACTATATACAGTATAATATATATACCCGAAATCATATCGTATAACCTCAAAACTGTCACGCTTTCTACTTCTTGTTTATTGCTTTTTTACTGTTTACTGCCACCAAATTTGAATTTATTGGTTATGTTCAAGATGGCACTGCTACTGAATCCGTATCACGAATATTCACGATTCATTCCGAGGTTTACCGAATGCTTCACTTGCCTTGGCTAGGTTCGGCTACTCTCGGATGAACTCGTGCAAAATTGGTTCAGACAGGATTGTGAACCAAATCCGTGCTAGCAAACTGATTCCCCTCCTCCGTTCCACTACCTCACCCAGCCCTGTTTTTGGGTTCACATCGGGGAATGAACACTGCTTTCCACCTCCACGCGTCTTGTCATCCCATTCGGTGCTGTATCAAGCAAGCCACTCCGGGATCTCAGGCACCGGCAGCAAAACATCAACGTTAAGTTTACGTAGATGAAAAATGTTATGATGTAATTTAATGAGAATAAAATAAAAATATAATTATTTGAGTTGCAAATTCATCATTGTATAGGAAGTTGATTCAATTCTGGGGGTTCAATGAACCATTGAACACATAGGACGAGCCGCCACTGGAGGGCGTAATGGCTTCTTGAGTGCAGCAGAGGAACTTTGCGCACGTATTTCACATTAAATTTTTCCTACAGTTACCATTGAATATGAAAAGTGGGTAATTATGGGTAAAATTGCCTGAAATCCATCAAATGTTTGTGTGTATGATGCTGTTATTAATAACAACCTTAATTCATTTAAAAATTAATAATCCAAATGAAGTTGAAAATTCTCAACCAAAGTTCTCATTTTTATTCATTCAAGAATCAGAAAGAATACAGATAGAACAAAAAATTGGCATTCATAATACACGCCAACAGCTGATTGGGATGGCTGCAAGATGGCTGAACCGACAAGCGCGAAACCTAGCGGGAAGAATCGTACCTAAGTTTGTTTCATCCAGTCAAAAACTACTGAAACAGGATTCAGAAATTTAGACTTTTGCTCAAATAACCGAGAAAAATGCTCGAAGTAAACTAAAAATATTTATAAAAATAACATAGACAACAGAGAATATTTATTGTAGTATTCTTATGTTTTTTATTATTTTTATTTATATGGATATCGAACGGTAATCATTTAACCTCAAAATTCGAATTTTATAATGTATATTTGCTACTTTTCTCATTGCTTGCAGTTGAAATAATAATTATCAATAGAAAAGAACTATTATTCACTATTAAATAATGAGAATTCGTAAATGATGATTATTTAATTATGATATAGATGAACATTATTCTTGTTTTGGATTTCTAGATTTGGGATTTTATCATAAATGTAGGGTAGCCATTGAAATGATTCTTATCTAAATCTAACCACAGTCATTGTTACCAACTTAATTTTTGTTTTCGTGCACTAATCCTCCATATAACCCACCAACTATTCTATGTTTCCATGTTGCAAATCTGGAGTAAAGTATTACTTTGCGCACTAGAGTGGAAAAGTGATTCTTTGCGTTCTGTAATCAGTGCAGGAATGGCCACTTTTCAAGGTAACTGTAGGAAAAACATATTAATTAATTGTATAATTACTTTTTCCATCTTCTTGGATTATTTTACGCCTATGAACATTATTTTGGATTTTTACCATTTCATTGCCCAATAAGGTACATTAAGGAAACCCATCAATTCTGTTATTGGTTCGTTTACAGTCTCCGTATACAGTCTTTCCTTATCTTATACACAGTGCGACTTATGCACTGTCGCGACTAAATGGCACCTAAAGACTGAACCATTGCTCGGTTGATACTGTGGAGTGAGGGGGGGGGGAAGTTTTGGAATGCAAAGGTGACTCATTCACTGACACCACCCCAATCAATAGTTTTGTGCAGCAAAAAAACTGACACTGTTGTACTTTTTACAACAGCGAGACTGCCGGAAGGTTGAGAATGAACAGGAGGGAGACGACCTGAAGCTGGAAGTGCCAAAGTCGGGGGAGTATGACCCATCTTCGCCATATAATTTGAAACGAAGGTACAACAGCTCTTTCTCAATCGGTGGGGTAGTGTGAACCTCCTTCATGGCTAACAAATAAATAGTAGTTCGTTGAACAGTAGACCTCGCGCAGTTTAAACCACAGCTTCCTCTTATACTGTCCATCAGAGTAAATCCTGTCTGTATGTCGTGTCGGCGAGATATCGGTTTGAAAACGGCTAATAGCTGTTGGGGTTGGTGTATCAAAAATGCTAACATCAAAAGCTAATCTCCATCAAGACATACTGGTAACAGGTCAGCCCGAGTTCAAAGCAGAGAAAGGTCGAGAGACAATATTATGTTATTTTAGTTATTTATTGCATGCAATCAATAGTTCATTTAATAGTGCATAAAAATTGCATCCAATAAGGCATGCAATTAATAGTTCACAAAGTTACATTGAGATATTAATTGCATGCGCTATTGCATGCAATTAATAATCTACTCAACAGCTGATTCATGATGAATAATTTCATAGTCTGATTTTTACGGTAATATTGGCGTTAGAAGGAGACTCCCTTCCCTTTTGTACTATCCTTAAAATGCAAAATTTCAAAAAAACCTTATATATACGTCGACGAGAAATTCAAAAAGGAACATACATGTCAAATGTCATGAAAATCTATCGCTGTGTTTCGCCGAAAATGCGGAACATAAATATAAACATTTAGGGCCGGTTTCCGAGCTCGGGATTCAGCTAAGTCCTAGACTTTAAATAGCTGGAGTCAGAAAATTAGCTTCTCAGATTGGGGCGTAGTCGCAGTCATTGTCATAGAAAATTGAAGACAAACGAGTGTGAAGTTTCAGCTATCAGCTATTTTGAATTATTTAGAAATGTCTAATTCCGTTAAGGTAAAACGTTCCCAATTATAGAAATGAGAAAATAAAAACTACAATCACTGTTATAGAAGCTGCGACTACGCCCCGTTTTGGAAAGCTAATTTTCTGACTTCAGCTGTTCAAAGTCTAGGACTTCGCTAGATCCCGAGCTCGGAAACCGGCCCTTAAACATAAAGAGAAATGTATCTTGAATCTTAGGGTGAGCACACCTCATGTAGTCAAGACAAGACTAGTCACAATACTTCACATAGTTCGATCAAAAGCAATTCAAGATGGCGGCTGAAATGGCAAAAATTTTGTCAAAAACAGGGTTTTTCGCGATTTTATCGGAAATGGCTCCAACGATTTTGATCAAATCCATACCCAAAATAATCATCGATCAACTGCCACAAGTCTCATATCTGTAAAAATTTCAGGAGCTCCGCCCATCCAAGCAAAATTTGATTTTAGATTTTCAATTATCAGGTCTCAGATATAATTTAAACGAAAAATTTCAAATGGAAAAGATTGAGCATCAAAATCTCTACAATTAATGTTCAGTAAAATTGAGAATAAGCTTGAAATTCGAGAAAATGTGATTATTCAATTGCAAAGTTTTGGCAACTGTTGATTCTATTAAATCATTCACTATGAAGAGATAGCAGACCTCGTGTGTCTCCAGCGTGATAGTCCTGTCACCAACTGGCTCAAATCTTTCAATAGTAGACTTGAGATGCGCGTGAACACTAGCGCTAGATGATCAATTTTCTTAACGGCAAGGGAAGTTGTGTGAGTGCGCCACACCAGATTCTTGATTTTGTATTCGAATATTTCAAATATGTGCAATATTTCTCAAATTTTTAATTTATTGTGTTACATTATTGATTCATTAAGGGCCGTTTCCACAGTATCAGTTTAAACTAAATTCCATCTTAAACGGGATTTAATTCATAATATCAAGTCTCGTTCATCAAAATGTGGTTCATTTCCAGTTCAAGCCACCAGCTGATTGACTTCAGTTGAAGCATTGACTCGAGGTACCTAGAATACGATAGCATTTAATTCCTTATTTATTCCTTATCACTCATATATACATCACTCACTTTCTTGATAGAAAGCCCCAATATGGAACAACAGAGAGTATATGGGGTGATAGTATAAAACTCACATCATAAGTGCATTATAAACTGAATAAATTGCAATTTGAAAACATATCTTGAAATATGTCCAACTATTATCCCTCCGGTTATAGGAAAATAATGTGGAGGTTGAAAAGAATTGGAATTTAGCACACATTATCCTGTTTTAAGTGTATGAGAGTTCAATTTCTAGAATAGCCCTAAATGCCCTCTGAGTTGGTTGAAGAGGTTGTCATCCTTTCGTAGTCTCTCAAACAGACATTCAACCGATCACTTTTCGTGAGAATTATCAAGATTATTAGAAGGAATATATTGTAGGATACTTATAGTATGCATTCATATTCATACGTATACTTTTCAATTTATGATTCATTTTATTAAATACATTATTATTGGACCATGAAGAGTTGGGTTTCCTTTCACAAATAATAAAGAATGAGAGTTCTACAATAAGAGAACAAGTATCAATTGAGAATTATTCCTCTCACAAAGAGTAGATAAGAAATATGTGTTTCACAATACGAGAGCAAGTATTCAATACAATTCTCAATTATTGACGATTCCCCTTTTATATTCGTCCTCATATTTTGTTGTAGTTTCCAATTAGATAGATACAACCAGAAAACTATTTCCTGATCAAGTATGTGAAAGCCATAGTTTTCCTGAGAAAAGAGATCCTTCTAAGGGATTGGGCAAGTTGTTCTATTGATTCTACATATAATATACAGTACACAGACAAGATAAAGGATTGTGAGAGAAATAATATTGAAGTACAATCAATGTTTTCACGTTTTCAATCCCTTATTTAATGATCGATTCATCAAATTCATTAGCATTGAGTAATTGAGTTAGAGAAGAGCCAGGGAGAGCATGTTAATTTCCAATAAGAGAGCAACAGGTATTTGATGTGCAGGCTCATACAAAATCGATCATTCTGAAAGATCCAGCCGTCCATAAGTATTGAATTTCTAGATAAATTGAAGAATGAATCGTAGGAGATGTCGATGGGACTTGAAAGTTATTAACTTTTCGAGAAAAAAATTTACAAATTCGCTCAATTCAACATTGAAAAGATAGGAAGAATAGATAGAGCTAGAATAGAAGAATAGAATGACGCCACACCGATCATCTGATCATTAAAAGATCGAGATGCGCGTGGCCAGTACCTTGTATTCTAAGAACATTGCTTTTACTGTGGAAACGGCCCTCAGAGTATAACATCAACCTTAGAAATTCATAATTTTCAAATCATTACTCCTGGACCGGAAATCAAGTGGGGAACCAGTGTGTGATTACATAACCTTAACTTTTCGACAACATCAACATTTCATCAAAATTTTAGAGAGAAATAGTACAGGCAGAGCCTAGTTTTTCCTCAAATGTCATAATTGTATTAGGATTATAGTGTTTTATAAGAATAATGACTAAAAAAAAAGAAAAAATCAATTAACGAATTATTTCATTCTAATTATGTAAATTCATTATCAAATTATTAAGAAATATAATTTATTGCTTGATAAAATATAATTGATTATTTCTAACGAGAATGATTACATCAATCAACCTGTATCTGCTACCGTCTATAGAAGGCATTGACAAGACAGAGGCTCGGCAATGTTTTTCTCCTATGTTTCTCAACTGCCATTATAACGTGGACCTCACTATAGTAGTTGTTTTAGGTGGAGCTATGTGACGTTGGTAGTCTCTCATACTGTGCCGTTCTTACACACTCACCCGGTAAAAACAGTAAGCCTCAACTCACACTTACGCGACTCAGGTCGAGGAGAGACTGGACTCTAGTCGAGAGCATGTGTTTCCAAATGGTGACACTCAGACCAGTCGATTCTAGTCTCCACGACGTCACCATTTGGAAACACATGCTCTCGACTAGAGTCAAGTCTCTTCTCGACCTGAGACTCTTAAGTGTGAGTTGAGCCTAACAGTACACAGAAATCGTATTGAGATAACGATAAATTGCCATCGGAGCATCAACTACCTATACCATGGGATATCTTCTTATGCTATCTTTTGTCTATGATCTCGACCACCCCATGGTGAGAGCATCTATTAAGCATCTACATGAAACCAATCCTCCAGGATCAAACCTCCCTCCCCCCTCAACAAAGCACTCCCTTCGAAAATTGTCTGGCGATAGTGATGTGTGGGGGGTGGTAGGAAAGCTATTAAGGTACGCCATTAATTAATGGACGTGTCACAGAAGTTGCAAGGGTGACTCACACACACACACATCCAAATATCTCATCTCCCTCGACATGAGATGCGATCTATGTTTCAAAATTACTATTCCTAATTCTGGTTCGTGAGATTGGTTCAATCTCTGTATGAAAAATACGAGTTGGACATGGATTTCTTCTGGATTATTCTTGGAGTTGGAGTGGTGAAACGGATTCATTATAGAATTTTTGATTTTTCTCCATCTGTCTTCTGCTTGTACAGGTTGTCAAATAGTCATGAACATTTCAAAATGGACAGGATGTTTTCTAAATTTAATCATGGACTTCCGAACCGTCTCTCTTACTCTCAATCTCAGATGCATTATTATAGCACAGGAATAGAATCTACACTTATACAATATTGCACAAATAAATTTGAATTCTATTCCAATAAAAAAATAAACGTAGCTCAGTCTATACCTCATGTCACAAGTAACCATAACAGATACAAGTTCAGTACAGGTCACAGATGGAAATAAATCGGAAGTTGCAATTGTTCAAATGCTAATTAATAAATAATTATTATTAAACTGAAATCCCAATTGAATGCTGTAAATCACCCTGAAGACTTCTGCTACTCCAAATATTGACCACAGGGTAGACAGCTAGATTGAAATTCGATGAGCGCTACTATACAAAAATTATTTGTCAACCCGGGAATCGAAACCAGTACCTCCTAATTGCCGGAGATTTCATCCAGAGATTGTCAGTTTGGTGTAAGGGTAAGCATTCCTGAACGGCTATTGGAGGTACTGGGTTTGATTCCCGGGCTGACAAATAATTTTTGAATAGTAGCGCTCATCGAATTTCCATCTAGCTGTTTACACTGTTGTCAATATTTGAAGTAGCGGATGTCTTCGGGGTGATCTACAGCATTCAATTGGGATTTTCGTTTAATAATAATTATTCAGTACAGGTAGCAGTTCTTCGAAGGAAATATACATATTATATTGGTTTTAGATGTTTTTGTATTTGTTCTATATTACACTTCTTCTTCTAATATGAATTGAGGTATCATATAAGATACAGTTATAATAAGCATAGAATTAGCTTTTGAAAGGTGAATTGCACGTGTTTGTGGCGCATAAGTCTGTAAGCATCTTCACATTCCAATCAATTTTGAATTGCATTACCCAGATCTTGTTCAACAAAAGGATTACTCAAGTCTTTCATCGAACAATGTTATCACATCAATGTCTTTATTTGTATAATAAATGAAATCAATTTATTGACCGAAGCGGAGCTGAGGTCTTAGTTTAGACTCGATCGGCTTTTATCTGTTTGTTTGTACCGCAGTTACAGTCGCAGTTATTTTCCGATTTGGATGAAATTTGGTATACAAGTTCTTTGAAACAAGGCGCAGAAACCTATGTGTAACGATTTTTGATAAGACCTCCGGTTTTAATGTAAATTGTGCCGCTCTATAATGTGCTGTATTGAATGAATGGTATCGTTGGAATGCTATCGATAGATGACAAGAGTTGTCAGCGGTGAACCTTGAAACGTCTGAGCCGCTCCAAATCATACTGTATTTATTAATAATTGAAGAAAACTTCTCACTTGATTGCACCATTTCTTCCCTTTTCAACACGATATTTCCCTGTTTCATAGATGAATAGTTTCTAGACCTACCGAACCGGCCGGAGACATCACAGCTTAAAGTGCGAGATAAATTACTTTTAACATGAAGAGGAGAAACCCATTTCTCCTTCCACAGTTTGTAGCATAGACACAGACGGACATCCTGCGCACAATTGGATGCGCCGTGTCATGTTGCTTCATGCTCTTGTGATGAAAACATCTCTTTAACATACACAAACCAATATACCTGCTGACCAGTTCCCTTCTTGGAGCATCGCCAGCAATAGATGGAGGGGAGTGTTGCCGCATCGCGTTACAAAGCTCCCTCACTCAGACACAAAAGAAGGAGAATGCTGCTAGGTAGTGAGAGCGATTAGTGGAGGATAGAGCATCGGACCTCTCCGTTTTCGAGATAGAGCCGTGTTAAAAGTAATTCATCTCACACTTCAGTTTGTTAGCTCTTGTTTTCGTTTTAGTATGTGTATGAGATCGGAAACCGACTTGTGAGCATAAACATTCTGCATAGGCATAACAAGCCGCCATAACACTGAATCCACTTTTCATGGAAGACATCATTAGCAACCTCCTGTCATTGTCACCAACAAACCCATCTTATTTAGAATCATTTTCAGTCTCTTCATCGTCTAAATTGCCTACTGCATATCGACGTTAACCGGGAAATATCTCTTATGTGACAAAACGCATTTTTTTCAGGAGGTATAAAAAACTGATTCACTCAAATATCATTTGGTGTATTTCACATGTTTTAATTTTCTTCTGTAACTGAACTCATTTTTCCATTTTCTTATTCATTTTTAATCTATTTCGTTTACAAAAAAATAGAATATTGAACAAAAACCGAGCTTGCAGCACATAGGAGGTATTATTTTGTTGTGAATCTCCACATAGGATAGATTACACATTACACCAATACTGTGAAGTTAGAAAGAATACGGTCTAATAAGCCGGTCTTCAAAATCCACCTGATCCAAATCATTATAGTTATATTTGAAATTAGAATAAATGAACATTTAATTGCAGTCTACAAAGGTAAAAGTTTGAAGTTTGAAAAAATAGAATGCAAAATTGATGACAAAACTGGTTTAATGCAACATAGATACTATAAGTACATTCTAGTATTCGTTCCAAGTTACACAATAGATGTTTAACGAAATTAAATTGATGAATTTGTTCAAACATTTTGATTCAAACACGATTTTTCAAAATTATTATGACTCATTGTAGGATAAGTTATGGACAAAAGTAAAATAATCAATAATGTTGAACACATAATAAACATCAAATAATAATAATAATAATAATAACTGAAAAATCTCTTCATAAACTGCATGGAAAAATTAGTGAGCAAGTACATTATTTCATCGAATCTATTATTCTAAATTATTGATGAAGCTTGGATAAAAACTACAGTTCCATAGTTTGAGACTAAAAAGAAAAACAAAATACAAAAACCTTTCAAGTAAAGGAAAGCTTCAATAAATGAAAAGTTATAAAAACAATCATAACTGGATGGTGTAGTTTATTACCGTAGTATATTCTTACTAACAATTAGTAATTAGATAACATAGATTAGGTACTTATATTGTAGTGCTCAAGCATCGAATAATTGAATACTTTTCCATACACACAAAAAATAATAAGAGTCCAAAAAGCACATGAATAGAAAGTATCAAATAATAATAATAGTTTCATATTGTAACATAGAAACTCATTGCAATATGAAGAATAGCCTCAATGAGAAAAACATGTAAAAATAATAATCATATAAGGATTCTGCAGAATATAAATCAAAATCATGAAAGTCAAAGCATAATTTTTCTGATGTTGTGAATCCATTCTTTTTTTCACTTATAAATTTAAACTTTATAAAAATCACTTTTAAATGAAAATAGAAGTACTTACATAGTAGTAACTAGTTTCGACCTGTTGTGGTGTTGTGGTGTGTGTTTCCCCACCCTTTCCTCCAACCACCTTCCACACCATAACCTTGAGCAGAGTTCACTGTTCAGTCTGATGATGACCACCACAACAGGTCGAAAATAGTTACTACTATGTGAGTACTTCTATTTCCATTAAAAAGTGATTTTTATCAAGTTTGAACATAATTTTTCAAACTTTAGATGATCATATTTCCATATCAAATCTGTTGAACAAGAATGGGAAGTATATTCTGTGCACCTATTTTGATTTGATTTTTTCCTGTTATCAGGTTTGTATGCTAGATTATCATAGAATGAATGATGATCTTTCTGTATCATTGTTTTTAGAGATTGAAGATCTCGATACTTGGATTCGTTTATTTTTAGTGGCGCTTTGTAGAGAGGTTTTGGGGGAGGCAGTAGCTGCTGCTGTTCGCCTCTGTGGCAATACTTCCCATTCTTGTTCGAAGTCTATCTTATAATAGATTTTTCCATATGGTTTGAATTTCTGCCTGCAAATGTCAGTCAAAACTGGATCTCCCGATCTACGTCCTGGTCTGAGTGACACTAGGTTTGATTCTTGGGCTTCAAAGTTTTTGAAGAATCTGTGGTCTAGAACCTTAACATCGTAAGGCGGTTTTGGCCTTGCCTGTCGCATCCTTGCAATGTAGTCCATTGGTGAATTGATAGGTGGGATGAAATATTTTTCAAGTGTCGCATGTACACTGTCTGCTTCCATCATTGTGTGCCCTTTTTGAAGGAACAGTTGCTTTATTTCAATGTTTTTACTAATACTGAAGTCATGGAGTGCACTAGCCAGTACTTTGTTTCTGTTTTGTGCGTTGCAACCATCAGAAATGAGCATTACACGTTTCGAAGTAGAGTTTTCCAGGAAATCTATGATACAAGAGGTGAATTCATTTGCTGATACTCCTCCTTGTCCCTCATGCCATACATAAAGTGTCACGTTACCATTGTAACCGAATACTTGTGGGGTGGACAGCAGCGAAACACCGAAAATTGAGTCAAATCTATTATAATCTACGCCCTTCCTGTGGGGCAATACTTCCTTAAATCTAAAACTTACTAACGGAACCACAAAGTAATGAATCACTTAAAAATTAGATCAAGTAAATGAATCAATTGAAGAGTAAAAAAAAAATTTAAAGTTTTCAAACAAAAAAAAAATGTTTTCATGTTAGTTCAATATAAGGTCAAAGGACTGCCAAGGTACAAGGAGACCTCTTCCCCTTAGAAGGGGACAGAATGGGCAGAACTACGCTACCGGTTGGGTCCGTCCCAGGACCCACAAAATTAAACTACTATTGAGTATTAACAAAGTTTCAACAACAACAAAACAAAATAATAAAAACAATAATTTAGATTATTTCAGATTTAAGTTGGTATAGGACAATAAATACAAAATAGGATGGAAACCAATAAGGACCAGAACTGACACTATTATTCTACTATGACCTTCAATAAATTTCCCAAGACTTTTGCTGGATATATTTGAATTTGATATATTTTTCAAGAAGGAATCGCTGAATTGTTCCTGTTTTACACTGTGGAACTAATTAACTGCTCCCACAATAAATCCACTTCGGGAGTTCAAATTTAACTTCTCGACTTTAACAAACTAGTTAAAATAGTTACGATACTAAAACAGTTGAAATACATCTAATCATGAAATAACACAGCAATTAAAACCGATACATTTGATCTAAAACGGTATAACATAAATTAGAATTTCAATAAAACCTTAGCAAAATAGTTAAAATAATTACCGTACAATACTATAACAGTTGAAATGCATCTAATCAGGAAGTAGCACAGCAATTATAACTGATACTATCGATCTAGAACGGGATAACATAATTATATTAGCATTTCAATCAAACTTTAACAGCCAAAATTTCAGAAAATTACAAGAAATCAAAAACTTAATTATGTGAAATAGATATCTTGTCTCCTACTACTAGAGCAAAATTAGTGAGTTCGCTCAACCAAATCAATCGTTTGTTCTACAAATCATATTAGCAAATGTTGTCTTATTTCACCCTAACTTAATTCCTTATTTAACTATAATCTAACCTCAAATTTAGTTCTCAAATATAATTGAATACATTCTTTTGCTTAAATAACCTAACAAATTTACACTGGAGAAGAACGTGCCGGCTGTAACTCTGAGTGTCACAGGTTACAAAGTTTAAGTTTGAAATTTAAAATAAAAATAGGTTGCTCAAATTTTGAATAATGTTCCTCCGAAAAACAGAAGTGAAAAATAGTTTTGAATTTCAGTCACTCACCCCACACCAACACAATCGCGACATCCATCTCCACTAAGGAACCCGTCCTTCAATCTCGAGAGCTGCCCACTGACTGACCAAGAGCTCACCGAAATTTTCCACAGGTTGTGGAAAACTCTTGGCAACCTGGTCCGTAAGCTGGCGCCCTCAAACGATTCATCAGGGAATTATCAGTCGACAAGAAAATGAATAAGAACATTAATTTTCTTTCCGAGTGACAATTACACAGTGGAAATGTCGTGGATTGCAACCAGGAAGACGGCATTGACCGCTGAGGCAGCAGTTCTGCTGCCTACATCGACCGATGCCGTTCAAAGTACAGCCGGCTATTGTTCTTCTTTACAATAATTGATACCTCTAATCTTATGACTAACTTAAAACTAAATTGTCTTCCACACTCTCACACCATTGTTGAGACTTGTTCACACTTGTAGTTTCTGTTCATAGTACATTGCTGATTCAAGTGTTTTTGGAGCTAAGAGAACACTTTGCAAATCCATTGTAATTACCAAAAAATCTCTATTGCTATTTTTAGCCAACTCCTTAGCAATGTTTTTATCTTTCCTTGCAGCATCCTTTATTTTCAGATAGTTCTGGTAGATGTTGTCTGGAATTGAACCCAGTTTGAACCCACAACAAACATCACACTGGTCTTTTCTTGGAGCATATTTTCGTCCTTCAAAATAGTTTTAAATGAAGTGAGATTTGCAGGAAGGCGATTTTTCTCTTGACACCACTTCTGATAAGTGCAAAACATGTGTGATGTGGATCGAAATACGGATTCAACATAAATTTTTCTCGATGATTTTCTACAGTAGTGACTTGGAACTTTTGGCAGAAGACTAAGCCAATCCTTAACACTGGAAACATCATCCAATTTCTTCTTTTTCCCAGGTGGAAGTTGTTTGGACACATTTTTTTCCTTCTCATCAAGTTGATTTGATTCTCTTTTCACCCATCGCTTATATGAATCCTCTCCAATAGCAAGGGAATTGATTAGAAACTTCCGAAAAACGCGAATTTTTTCACCATCATGTTTGGGAAAAAGTATAATGTTTCTAGAATTTTTCCTCATTCTCTTTTTGGCAACAATCTCTTCATCATCATTATCGTCATCATCATCATCATCATCATCATTATCACTATTATCATTATTCTCTGCCTTTTTCAGTAGAGTCTCCTTCCTTCTTCTACGAATGCCTATATTGCTCACTAGACCTCTCACATAACATTTATTTTTTAATTTTTCCATTTTTCTGTCAGTTGACCGATTTCTTATGATTAATTTATTGTTAGAAAAGTTGTAATATTGTAAATATGGGGACGATATGAAGGTACCTCCTTGGGATACATTTATAAGTCCGGTGTCCCTGGAAACAATGTCTCTATTACTTTCAATGGAGAAAATAATAGATGACATGGATAAATCTTCACAATATACTGTACTTTTCATTGGGGGTGAGTTCTTTCATGATAGACTTACTATTTCGACTACCCTCTCTTGCGAGGGGAAGTGATCTGGTGGTAAAGTGGTGGAAGAGAGAGATTGCATTGCAAGCTTCACTACACTCAGCGCTACGAGTGTCAAACTCCCGAACTATGCTCCTCCAACGCCAGGGCTGGAAGCCATTCAAACGTTCTTAATGGCCCTTCTCATTAGTTTGAAATTTGTAGGCTATTCATGAGCGAGGTCTACTGTTCGCAGAACTACTAGTCAATTGAATCTATTCAATAGTTTTGTAATGAAATTTCCTCCTTTGTTTGTTTGCAGTTCCGCCGGACATCAAGGATGAAGGCACCAGTTACGAAGTGATTGTCCAGGAAGGAGGTGACGCCGACCTGACTTGCAACGCTGTCGGAGTGCCCATGCCAAAAGTGACCTGGAAGCGAGAGGATAACCAAAACGTGGTGTTGAACGGCAGCCACTTGGTCGCCTCACCAGGCGACGACGACACTCGCAAACAGAGTAGCAGCCACTCTGTCGCCTCACCAGGCGGCGGTGACAGTCGCAAGCTGAGTGGCATCCACTTGCTCGCTGCAATGAGAAAGCAGAGCAAGCGGAGAAAGCAGAGTGGCAGCCACTTGGTCGCCTCACCAAAGGATGGAGACACTCGCAATGAGAGTGACAGCCACTTGGTCGCTTCACTAGGCGACACTCGCAAGCCAAGTAGCAGCCAGTTGGTCGCCTCGTCAGGTGACTCACATGTTGTAGGCCCCATCATTCATTTCACCAACGTCAATCGGATGCAGAGTGGCAAGTACGTGTGTATTGCTACCAACGAGGTGCCCCCAGCCGTCAGCAAGCTCATTTCGCTCCACGTTCAATGTGAGTAATCTGTCTTCAATAACAATTTATTCGAACAAATTAAATTAATAAATAATTCAAATAATTAATCTATTCAAATAATTAGTTAATCGTTGCGTCGGCAAATTAATTATGTAACGCCCCTTGGAGGGTTCCTGGTTTTTTGACTTGAATAATGCCCCAGACGGAGACGTCACACATGTATAAAATCTTACACTGAATCCTCGGTGTTGTAATCTCAAATTTATGAGGGTGTGGATGAATGAAAATACGATAAGAAGAAACAATATACAACAAAACAATAACAATACCAGTAACAATGATATTAACTCTTTTTGTGTAGTTGAGAAGTTGATATTGTGCTAATTATTCATATCAAATTGAAAAAAAAAAATTCAAAAACAGATTTCAATGATAGGTAGAAGTATTTTTAGATGGATACCAGTAGTTCTGTGAACAGTAGACCTCACGCAGTATTCTCATCCACAAGTACCTGATTGAAACTATACCTTATGGAAATACAGCGATAGACTGGCTTCTCCACACATCTGTGTAATCACTTGTCAGCTGATTTATGATGAATAATTCTATAGTCTGATTTTTACTCTAAATTGGCGTATGAAGGAGGCTCCTTTTTACTTTCCTTGCCCTATTACCATAGGTAAGGGAAGTATTGCTTTCCGAAAAAAATTAAGGTACCCCAATTTCTAAATTTCTATACGTTTCAAAGTCCCCTGAGTCCGAAAAAGTGGTTTTTGGGTATTGGTCTGTATGTGTGTGTGTGTGTGTGTGTGTGTGTGTGTGTGTGTGTGTGTGTGTGTGTGTGTGTGTGTGTGTGTGTGTGTGTGTGTGTGTGTGTGTGTGTGTGTGTGTGTATGAGTGTATGTGCCTCTGAGTACACGATATCTCATCTCCCAACCAACGAAATAACTTAAAATTTTGAACTTATAGTCCTTACACTCTAAGGATCCGACACGAACAATCTCGATCAAATGCAATTCAAGATGGCGGCTAAAATGACGAAAATATTGTCAAAAACAGGGTTTTTCGAGATTCTCTCGAAAACGGCTCCAACGATTTTGATCAAATTCATACCTAAAAAATTCATTGATAAGCTCTATCAACTGCTTCAAGTCCCATATCTGTGAAAATTTCAGGAGCATCGCCAGATCTATGAAAAAGTTTGACTTCAGATTCCCAATTATCAGGCTTCAGATACAATGTAAATAAAAAATTTTAACTGGAAAAGATTGAGCATAAAAATCACTACAATTAATGTTCAGTAGCATTTTCACCTACAATTGAAAATAAGCTCAAAATTCGAGAAAATAAGATTATTCAATTGCAAACTGTTGGCAACTGTTTAATCATTCACTATGAAGAGATAGCAGACTTCGTGTGTCTAGACTTGAGATGCGCGAGAACACTAGCGTCAGTTGATCAATTTTCATAACGGCAAGGGAAGTTGTGTGAGTGAGCCACACCAGATTTTCAGTTCTGCGAGTGAGTGAGTCAGTCAGTCAGTCAGTCAGTCAGTCAGTCAGTCAGTCAGTCAGTGAGTGAGTGCCATTTCGCTTTTATATAGATTAGAACTGAGTTAGACTCACTTTAATATGTCAGCATTAGTTGAATAAGAAGAATTTATGCTATTCATAAGGAATGCTGACAGCCAGGGTGGACTCACATGTGATACAGTATCCCACAGTTTGTATCGATGATTTGCAACGCGTTGCACTGCACCATCTAGCGAGACAACTTGCAACTACTTTAAGCTTTTCTGTTCCTGATTTCTCGGTGCCTAACTTTTATTTTGGGTATTTAACTGTAATTTGGACAACTTAGTAGCAAAAGTTACAACTGATAGGATTTTGTGAGATGTGAATAACTATTCGAATGAGTTTATATCTAGGTTTTACTGATTATCTTGTGATAAATTGTATTTTTATTTGCCACCTCTCGTCAGAGAAAGGTGGTGATAGCAGAAGACCCCTATACATGATCCAACAGACTGTTAGCAAAGTAACGATCCACTAAAGAAAACTTATACGAATTATCCCTGGTGACTAAATATCACAGCTGATTTTCCAACCTGAATATTTATTTAGTCACCAGTAAAAGAGATATTTTGTACAACTTCTCCTTAGCGGATTCTTACTTTGTTGAAAAATCAATTTAACAAAAGCTGGTTAAATTTTAACCATAATTAATTTCACAAGAACCAATTCGAGAAGCCGTCTTTTCAAGAAATCCTTCTTTGATTGGTTTACGTGAAATTAATCACGGTTAAAATTTAACTTGCTTTTGAGCAACCGGGCCTTTGTTATCAGTTTTATGTGTGTGAATTAATATATTATGATACCTGATTTGGAGAATCATTGTCTTGTATTTCCTGCACAGATATGGACAATGGTTCATTGAGAGATAAGGAATATTAGATAATACAAATTTAATTACCAACATTACAATCAGATATTATTCCTGTATAACTTCTTCACCAAATCTCTCATATTCCTGAAGGAGTCGAATAAACCTACTTGGTTTATACACTAACCATTTCTATCAAGTCTGGAATCTTGTTAATTTGAGGTGGAATGAAAACAATATTGTCAGTTCCAAATAATTAATTCGAGCCAAACTCAAGATTCAATGCGCTTGAGCAGTCAGTGCCATCTTCAGTGGTCTTTTTCGGTTTAGGGTCTAAAATTTGTTGTGATTTTATCAGAAAATCAGTTATTTTTCATTTTTGAATAGGATTCCCAAATCACCCATCTTCTAATTTTCCTTTCAAAAGAAACGTTCAGCTTTTTCCATACTTATAACAACTGGAAGCATAACAAATTCAAATTTTGACCTAATGATGTCTTGGAGGATTCAAAATAGGCCTATAACCATCCTCGGTAGATTAAGAATCTACATGCAAAATTTAAAGTTAATCAGTCTAGTAGTTCAGACGTGATGATGCGTCAAACATAATTTTTCTATCCCTTACGGGTTTAAGCCAGTTCTTTCCTTTATTATAGTATAGATTACTCGGTACCGTCCTTTCATTTTGAGTATTTAAATGTAATTTGGACAACTTGTGGGAAAAGTGACAACTGATAGGATTTTGTAAGATGTGATCAAGAATTTGAATGCGATTTTATCGAGGTCTTACTGATCCTAAAACACTGGAACGTGAGATGAAGTTTATTTTGTTAAACACATAGGAATCTGAATCTCTCTCTCAATCTGTCTATCTCTTTCCTCTTTCTCTCAATCTCTCTCTTTCTCACTATCTTCTCTTTCTAGTCCCCAGCATATGACTTGTTTTCACGTGTCATAAACTACAATAATGAAAGGAAATTAGACGACCATATGAGACATGCACTGATAACACTTGTTGTTCTATTAAGCATCTTACTCGTGTAAGATATAAATGCGTCGTGTAATGCTTTCACTGCTTCGTCACCTCTTCATGACGAAAATGAAAATAATTACTAACTAATTACGTGGATAATTGACCGAACAAAGTGAGGTCCAAGATTCAAGTCGACAGTTTGGCATTTCTCTTAATGTTTGAATGTTTAAATGTTCAAATGTTTATATGTTTATAATATGTTTATATGTTTATATGTTTATATGTTCATATGTTCATATGTTTAGATGTTTATATGTTTATATGTTTATATGTTTATTTGTTTATATGTTTATATGTTTATATGTTTATATGTTTATATGTTTATATGTTTATATGTTTATATGTTTATATGTTTATATGTTTATATGTTTTATGTTTATATGTTTATATGTTTATATGTTTATATGTTTATATGTTATATGTTTATATGTTTATATGTTATATGTTTATATGTTTATATGTTTATATGTTTATATGTTTATATGTTTATATGTTATATGTTATATGTTTATATGTTGTGGAGCGTGATTTGAAGGCTTCACAGATGTAGGGTGAATCTTGTACTGAGTCAATGGTGTAGCGGCTATAAATTTTGTAATTGCGTGTGTGGACGCTGAGTGTACACCAGACTGATCGATTCACTACAAGATTCAATACAATTGTCGGAATCGCGGGAGGCCTAAACGCTCGCTCACCCTTGATTCTTCTAATGACAAATTGTATTGTGATGAAATTTTTATAAGTAGTGTAGCGATCGCTAAACACTGAATACGGATACCTTAAAATTATTACCTGTGAAGAATGAGCATACAAAATCATACAGGTCGAGCAAAAATCCCGATGTAGATAATTTACGGGACTGCGTCTCTAATAAGTTCTGAAGGATTAAAATACGGTATTTGAACCAAATATCGTTCAGAATATATTTCGAGAACAGAGTCTTGTCGGGTTTTAAACTCTATTGTAGGAATTTATATGATCTATGGCTGCCACTGCTGTACAATTGATGCATTCGCTCCAAAGTCGAGGTAGGTAACAGATAAAAGCTGATGTATGAGCAGGTAAGGACAAAGAATAAATATCTCGATCTGACCCCACTCGCTACATCCACTTAGACCTGTTCCAATATCCAGCTCAATTCAATTATTTCAATGATCGTATTCGATCGGTTCTTGATGATATAGAACGTATCAGACACAATAATTGACAGGCTTAAGAAATAATCGAACTCAGAAAGCGAATTAACAAAACTGAAATATATTACAATAAAATATGTAATCATACAGTGCAGGTTCAGAATTTGATTTACAGGTTGATAATAATTTAGCATTAACAGAATAGTTAAAAAATTTCTTGTGCTTGCATGATACCATGCGTGATTCAACAGAATTTTACAATTGATAAAGTTTAACAGTTTTGAAAAAATAGTGAGAAAAAATGAATTATAAAATATTTTAAAATTGCTCGGGGTCGTGGTTCAGGCAGCGGAGGATAGTTAATCAACTACAAATTCTTAGAAATTAAATATGAATAAATTCTAGACTCTTAAATGCTAAAGCGCTTGTCGGCGTGGCCAATAATTTAACGAAGAAAAATTTATGTTTTTCTGCACTGAAATATTTTCGAAGCGTAGATTGGGGCCCCTTATGACTTATAACTCACGTGAAATTCCTTGGTAGTCGTGGTTTTCTTCTTTAGATCAAAAATCGTTTGATCGGCGGCAATCCAGGCTTCGGTTTCAGCACGTGGGGAATTTTAATTTAAATATCTCCTTCACCGAATTAATTAAGGGATAATTTACTTCAAGCTTTTAAATTTATCGATTGATGAGAACAGAAATTTACGAATAACAAATAATTGGCCTAAAATATCGGCTCACAAATAGAACATTTAAAATCGAACAAGAAATTTTCACAAATAGGTCTTTGGTAACTATAAAAAGAGATCTGCACGGTGAGGATTTCAAAAGGGAAGTGCTGCTCTTTTCTCTAAGCTTTTAGGCTAGACCTTGCTTCTCAGAATCTCAATGTAATAATTTGCATAAAAATTTGCCATTGGTAGAACGCTTGTGACGTAAACATGACGTCAGTGGCAAGTAGTAGAATACAATTCCTTTAATTACAATAATAATTTAATTTATGTAATCCTTAAAACTGCTTAATCTTATAGACATAGTTCCTCTCATACAATGTACACGTGCTAGTGTAACTGATAAGGCAGGGTTGGTGTCTGATAATAGATTAACATGTGTTGCTTTCAAACGATCACCGTCTTGGTGCTATTTCTATGCACTGTGATTGGCTTAGACCTGCCATAGAGATTTAATTACCATGTGGTTCAGTTGAATTAAATTATTAATAAATTAATATTCTTGTACAATTTTTATTAGGTTTGAGATTGTTATAAATAATTTCTGCCATTTTATCAATAATATAATTTCATGCTATGACCTATTTAGTTACAATAAGACCTGACATATAATATAATTTCTTAAATAATAAATAATTTCAACAATAATACATACATTTTATTTTTTATTTTGAAATTCTTGATCCTTTATTGATAGTTTTATAATTTTTAGGAATGATATTTTACCTTGCATGAAAACCGGCATGACATTTGACAATGCTTTGAATCAGTCAGCTGCGTTCGAACTGTTTTAAAAACATCTGATCGATAGTAAACAAAGTGTAACCTCAAAATCAGTGAGCGATTCATAAATAATTTGTGCTTTATTCGCAAAATAATTATAATTTTATTGAATAATTTTCCTAGAAAAATATTCAGTACAGAACGGTACTCTTATCTAATATACAGTTATTGATAAGTAAGCTTTATCGCTCGGTCGCTAACTATTCCTTTAGCAAATTCCTTCATTTTAAAAGGTAATCACAATTTTTCTCTCTTTTCATGAGATCTATTTGAAAGATTCATCACACAAAAGCCCCCAGGATATTTTAAATAGGTAATTGGGAGACGAGTCGAAACAATGACTATTTGAAAAATCCGATATTGTGATGAATACACTATTTCATCTCCTTACTTCTACGAAAACTCAACACTTAACACTAAAAACAATATATCGTGCACTTTTGGCTACGAGAAAATAAATAATTGATTGTTCCTTCCATTGGATACAATCGAAATACAATAATTAATGAGGTCTCTTAGGATCCTTCATTAAAAACAACTCCACAACTTCCATTCATGGGTGGCTTATGAGCAGACCCATAACTATAACAAATATACAAGATTTCACATATTACTTCTTAAGATTTGAACAGTATTTGCAACAAATATAGACTTTCATCATTTTTCCATAGTTATTACAGGTTTCGACTCTTTGGTTTGGCTTTTACATAAATTGGGTGAGAGTGTGATTTTACTTCGGTGACTTGACAATCGTCTACCGTTTGACTCGAGCAATTTCTTATTTGCGCTTAGTACGTTGCGTACAAACAGGGTTACACTTGAAATGGCTTTCTTGATTTTTATCAATGTTGGTTACAAATATTAAGTCCTTAAGATTATATTTATCAATTTGAATTTCAATTCATGATCTTTTGATGCAACAGTAATAAATTTCACATTTGAAGGTAAGAATTTCATTTTCTTTGGAGTTTTTTAGAGATACATTCATATAACACAGAACATGCGCATTTCGTGCAAATTAACATAAATATATATTTTTTTTTTGTTTGTGTTTCTTACTTATAATTCCACATTAAATAATGGGTTACAATAATTAACTAACGATATTGCTTTGATTCTATTAACATTGACTCTAGGATTTCGTACACATTGGTTGGTGGGACGAAGAAAATTATCGAACAGGCGTTGGTTCTAAATAGATTTTTCTATTGATTCTGTATTTCAAGGTTAGGTTTACACATTTTTTCAAATAAACTTTGTTTATTTTCTTTCCTCCTATTCACTGCTAATTTCATGTTATTTCTAATTTATAATTATTTTCCGTGGATGCTATGATTCTTGTTTCTATTTTTCAGTTGTGCAGATGATACCAGGCGATTGTTTCGGTGATGACTCTGACACGAGGTGGATGGCTTGATCAGGTTGGTAAATTCTTGAAGTTGTTTTCAGTTTTATTTCTTGATTTGAAGTTGATTTCGGTTTCTTCATTTGAAGTGAATTAATAATATTTCCTTATTGGCTGAGATGCGGCGAAGTTTAGGCTATGTTGATTAGGCTGCAGTAGAAAGATGCTAGTCTGCAAAGATATGATTCGGTGGGTAGGCTGTGATTATGACAAGTTTGATGATTGATGTATTCCACAAATGTAGTTTCTAGTTGATTAAAACATTATTTCTTTCTTAAGCCCCCATCTAAATTTGATTTCTGATTTGTTTCAAGTTTCTGTTCCAATTTGCAACTATCGGTTTTATTAAACTTGGCTTAAAACGAATGTGCCGGCGAAGTAGGTAGATCTCTTCAGCCAATGTTGTCCTTCTTTGTTTACCAGTAACATGTAGTTTGATCTTTTTAAACCTTACATGCCGGTGGTGTCTGTGTGTCTTTCCAAATGATATTTTCCTTTTTCGCATGCCGGTGTACAGTCTACTTGATTTTAACCGGACATGACTGCGGTGTGAATAGATTCTTCTTAATATTATTTTCCTGTTTTCTTGAATGCTGGTAAAAGATTTGATGTAGGATTTCAGCCTTATATGACGGCGGTGTAAATGCACTCTACTAGTTGGTTTTCTTCTAGATATTTTTCTTGTTTGTGGTTTTGATTCATAGTTTTTCGGTTTTTGTTTTGATTTTGATTTGTTGTGGGTTTCTGTTTTACTTCTATTGTTTTGTGGGTTATCTTCATGAGTATTGGGTTTGTATGTTGCAGGCGCTGTCTTCGGTGGATGGGAGATACGTGCGGTCGGCGGTCCGGGCTGCTCTTCTACGCGGCGGGCAACGTCCTTGGACTCCTGGTGTCCAGCGCGCGGTGGTACGGGCTGTCCCTCTACCCGATGGATGTCGTCCTCGGCCTGGCGGGTGATGTCGGCTGGTCCCTCTCGGCGTTCTGCGGGGTGCGGCGCGACTTCAATCCTGACATTCTCGGTGGGTTGGTTTTCCATACATGTGTTATGTTCGCTTGCTTGTTTGACTTTAACCACCTTTATTGTATCCTTCTCCACATGTATATGTTTCTTAATGCTGACTTCGACGCTGATTTTTCCCATATGCATATCTTCAGATATCCTATCCAATCGGTTATTTGTTTCTAAAATTGATTTATCTAGACGCTCAGCTAATTTTTTGATGGTTTTATCTGTGTCATGGAATGCTTTGTCCATCCGCTGACTCAATTTCTCCAAACCCTGTTCATTTACCTTCTTTGCTTCTTGAACTTCCATTTTTAATTCTTCCTTTGCCTGTTTGTTATCTTCCTTTAATTGTTTGTTGTCTTCCTTTAATTCTTCCTTTGTTTGGTCGCTTTTTTCATTTAAGTTTTTTATTTCTGCATTTGTTTTATTTATTGCTTCATTGGTTTTCCTTATTTCTTTCAGGATGAGGGTCCAGTCAACGGCGGGAGCGGGTGCATGGTTATCAGTTAGCCGCTGGTTTTTTATCCGAGCAACGGTGCGAGAAATGGGAGTTCCTGTTTCTGAGACGTCATCGACTGAGTGCTCTTCTGATGTTTCATCCGCCGGCTCTTGGGCTACCAACGTATCCTCCACCAGAATGCAGCTCTCCTCCACCTGCGTCGAAGATAAATCATCCAGTACATTGGGATGGAAATCGGCGGATGCGGCGGCAGATGCGGATGGCGGCGAACAATCGGGTGAGATGTCTCGGTGTTCGACAGACTTGGATTGACCTGGTCGTTTCCTGCCATAGTTTGCGGAAAAATAGCGCAACGAAAGTGTGCAGTGAAGAAACGTGAAAGTGTTGTGATATATAAAATAATTAATAAGAAATCCAATAGAAATTGTGATAGCTTCGTAGTGAGTGAAATACGGAAAAAGTGGTTTAGCAATGTGTTCAGTGATAAAATGAGTCAAGTTAGCAATATCGTTAACATAAAAATGACAAGGACACACAGGATACACAGTGAACACTTATGCGGTAATACAGGTACGCCTCTTATAATTTATTATTACTATTATTATAAATATCTTACTTTTATAATTTCTTGCCGCAATTCATATATAGGCTAGTGTTCTTTGCACAATTTTATATAAAAGGGGCAGTGTTTTGTTTGAATTATTCCGCAATATATCCGTGATTTAATTTTACTTCCCTCTTTATGTTTTAAAAACTTTTAAAAATGTAAATAACTTCAATCCTCTTTTCTGTAAATATTTATAAATTGTTTCAATATAGACCTAATATTCTTCAAATAATATGACCTTTCTTATGATATCTCTTATACCTATGACTTATAGTACGACCAATTTTCGAATAACACAATAATAAAATTCTGAGTTCGATTTTTTTCTCTAAAAATTCATCAATCGATAAATTTCTTTTCTGTTCAAAAATTGGGTATGGTACGACTTGTTATTTTATATAACAGTGAACAGTTAATACTAAATTCGAAGAAATTCACAACCATGAATTTTTCACAAATTTTCCCGTTGTCAGCGCTATAGTATACTGAGCAACTAAATGATCCTCGTAGTCGATTATCCACCTCTTCAATGCCTATCACTGTTGGGCGCCAAAATCATGTGGAGCGTGATTTGAAGGCTTCACACATGTAGAGTGAATCTTGTACTGAGTCAATGGTGTAGCGGCTATAAATTTTGTAATTGCGTGTGTGGACGCTGAGTGTACACCAGACTGATTGATTCACTACAAGATTCAATACAATTGTCGGAATCGCGGGAGGCCTAAACGCTCGCTCACCCTTGATTCTTCTAATGACAAATTGTATTGTGATGAAATTTTTATAAGTAGTGTAGCGATCGCTAAACACTGAATACGGATACCTTAAAATTATTACCTGTGAAGAATGAGCATACAAAATCATACAGGTCGAGCAAAAAACCCGATGTAGATAATTTACGGGACTGCGTCTCTAATAAGTTCTGAAGGATTAAAATACGGTATTTGAACCAAATATCGTTCAGAATATATTTCGAGAACAGAGTCTTGTCGGGTTTTAAACTCTATTGTAGGAATTTATATGATCTATGGCTGCCACTGCTGTACAATTGATGCATTCGCTCCAAAGTCGAGGTAGGTAACAGATAAAAGCTGATGTATGAGCAGGTAAGGACAAAGAATAATATCTCGATCTGACCCCACTCGCTACATCCACTTAGACCTGTTCCAATATCCAGCTCAATTCAATTATTTCAATGATCGTATTCGATCGGTTCTTGATGATATAGAACGTATCAGACACAATAATTGACAGGCTTAAGAAATAATCGAACTCAGAAAGCGAATTAACAAAACTGAAATATATTACAATAAAATATGTAATCATACAGTGCAGGTTCAGAATTTGATTTACAGGTTGATAATAATTTAGCATTAACAGAATAGTTAAAAAATTTCTTGTGCTTGCATGATACCATGCGTGATTCAACAGAATTTTACAATTGATAAAGTTTAACAGTTTTGAAAAAATAGTGAGAAAAAATGAATTATAAAATATTTTAAAATTGCTCGGGGTCGTGGTTCAGGCAGCGGAGGATAGTTAATCAACTACAAATTCTTAGAAATTAAATATGAATAAATTCTAGACTCTTAAATGCTAAAGCGCTTGTCGGCGTGGCCAATAATTTAACGAAGAAAAATTTATGTTTTTCTGCACTGAAATATTTTCGAAGCGTAGATTGGGGCCCCTTATGACTTATAACTCACGTGAAATTCCTTGGTAGTCGTGGTTTTCTTCTTTAGATCAAAAATCGTTTGATCGGCGGCAATCCAGGCTTCGGTTTCAGCACGTGGGGAATTTTAATTTAAATATCTCCTTCACCGAATTAATTAAGGGATAATTTACTTCAAGCTTTTAAATTTATCGATTGATGAGAACAGAAATTTACGAATAACAAATAAATTGGCCTAAAATATCGGCTCACAAATAGAACATTTAAAATCGAACAAGAAATTTTCACAAATAGGTCTTTGGTAACTATAAAAAGAGATCTGCACGGTGAGGATTTCAAAAGGGAAGTGCTGCTCTTTTCTCTAAGCTTTTAGGCTAGACCTTGCTTCTCAGAATCTCAATGTAATAATTTGCATAAAAATTTGCCATTGGTAGAACGCTTGTGACGTAAACATGACGTCAGTGGCAAGTAGTAGAATACAATTCCTTTAATTACAATAATAATTAATTTATGTAATCCTTAAAACTGCTTAATCTTATAGACATAGTTCCTCTCATACAATGTACACGTGCTAGTGTAACTGATAAGGCAGGGTTGGTGTCTGATAATAGATTAACATGTGTTGCTTTCAAACGATCACCGTCTTGGTGCTATTTCTATGCACTGTGATTGGCTTAGACCTGCCATAGAGATTTAATTACCATGTGGTTCAGTTGAATTAAATTATTAATAAATTAATATTCTTGTACAATTTTTATTAGGTTTGAGATTGTTATAAATAATTTCTGCCATTTTATCAATAATATAATTTCATGCTATGACCTATTTAGTTACAATAAGACCTGACATATAATATAATTTCTTAAATAATAAATAATTTCAACAATAATACATACATTTTATTTTTTATTTTGAAATTCTTGATCCTTTATTGATAGTTTTATAATTTTTAGGAATGATATTTTACCTTGCATGAAAACCGGCATGACATTTGACAATGCTTTGAATCAGTCAGCTGCGTTCGAACTGTTTTAAAAACATCTGATCGATAGTAAACAAAGTGTAACCTCAAAATCAGTGAGCGATTCATAAATAATTTGTGCTTTATTCGCAAAATAATTATAATTTTATTGAATAATTTTCCTAGAAAAATATTCAGTACAGAACGGTACTCTTATCTAATATACAGTTATTGATAAGTAAGCTTTATCGCTCGGTCGCTAACTATTCCTTTAGCAAATTCCTTCATTTTAAAAGGTAATCACAATTTTTCTCTCTTTTCATGAGATCTATTTGAAAGATTCATCACAATGTTTATATGTTTATATGTTTATATGTTTATATGTTTATATGTTTATATGTTTATATGTTTATATGTTTATATGTTTATATGTTTATATGTTTATATGTTTATATGTTTATATGTTTATATGTTTATATGTTATATGTTATATGTTTATATGTTTATATGTTATATGTTTATATGTTTATATGTTTTATGTTTATATGTTTATATGTTTATATGTTTATTGTTTATATGTTTATATGTTTAAATGTTTATATGTTCATATGTTTATATGTTTATATGTTTATAGTTTATATGTTTATATGTTTATATGTTTATATGTTTATATGTTTATATGTTCACATGTTGCGCATTTACGGCGAAACGCGGTAATAGATTTTTATGAAATTTGACAGGTATGTTCCTTTTTAAATTGCGCGTCGACGTATATACAAGGTTTTTGCAAATTTCGCATTTCAAGGATAATATAAAAGGAAAAAGGTGCCTCCTCCATACGTCAATATTAGAGTAAAAATCAGACTATAGAATTATTCATTATAAATTAGCTCTCAAGTGATTACACAGATGTGTGGAGAAGCCAGTCTATTACTGTATTTGTATAAGGTCTATAGTTCCAATCAAAGACCTTGAAGAGGTTTGGATCTTTAAGCTGGGTTTACACCAAATTTATTAACAAAATGTTAATAACTTAATCCTTATAGATTCTATTAGATTGAACGCAAGTTGACAAACACACATGTTCATCATGTGTATGATAAGTTATGTTCAATCTAATATAATCTATAAGGATTGAGTTATTAACATTTTGTTGATAAATTTGGTCTAATCGCAGCTTTAAGGTCTTTGTTTTCAATATTTTGTTTTGCAGTCATGGTATTATTATGCGTGTCCATCAGTATCAATACTCTCACATTCGAAAAAAACTTATTTAATATACACGCGCCTGTTCCCAGAATAGGAATACGATCTTATTGTGGGTAAAGAATTTTAGGAACACGTCGTCTGCTTTATAAACAAACCCAACAGGACGAAAACGGACTGTGATAACGCCTGAAAACATCAAACTCTTACACGGTAAGCTGTTACACGGTCTCCATGCCGTTCAGCAGCAATAAATGCTGTTGCGCTAGCCATTTCTGATCGACGAATTCTTCATTCCGACCTGAAATTCCATCCGTATAAGATAATGTTAGTGCAAAAACTCAATGCAAATGATTGGGCACATCGCAAAGCCGCTTACGAGATCATTCTTGAAAATGTCCACATTATTTTTTCAAGTGACGAGGCACATTTTCATTTGTTGAGACTTGTTAATGTGATACCAAATTATCTCTATTGGGCAGCCAATAATCTACAAAACTAGAGAAAGTCATTCAACGAGAAATTGAAGTAATTCCACAAGTGATGATTGAGTGAGCAATGGCAGAATTTAGAATTAGGTTAAGTGATTCTTATATTATTCTTTTCAGAATTAAATTCTCTACCATTTTTATTGGTAGTCATGGTCATTAAAGAAAGTCATTGGGCATCAAACGTGGAAGTCTGTGTTTTTCTACCTAGATTTTTTGCATATTTCTTAAAAACTACTCCCACTCAAGCTCCCAGACTAGTTTTATTCAATTTTTCAGATATTTTTTCATATGAATCCACTATAAGTTTCTCAAAAACTAGTTCCCAAACAATTCAGCATCGGCGTATTTCACCAGAGGAGCTGAATTCCGGACAAAAACCTTCACCCTGTATAGCTCGCTAATGGAGCGTTTATGGATATATGTTTATAGGAACTTTTTTTCTTATTTTTACCTCTACTATAACGTATTGAATTATTCTATCATAATTAAGAATCATCCTGTATATTACATGTTTTAATTGTACGGAACATACTTTGATTATTATCCCTCAAAATTGGTCAGGTTATTATATTATTCAGCGTATGGCATTTTTTTTGTCAATATTATTAAAATTTCACACTTTTATAAGTGCACGTCAAGGGATGAAATATACTGTATTGCCCGGGGACTTGCTACAGTGAAGTCGTTAGCCTCGCCCAGGTAGGCACGTCTCTCACACTCAAATATAATGTGGTGCACTGTCTGCTCATATTGTGGTGCACTGTCTCATATTGGTCAGGTTTTTATGCCGAACCCAGTATTTTCAAAAAAATCATAATGAGTTTTTATGATTAAGATGGAATATATTCTTAAATAGTTATCAATTCTACATTTTTAGAAGACGATCTGGCAAATCTGGCGATCTGAAATTTGGGTACCTTAATTTTTTCGGAAAGCAATACTTTCCTTACCTACGGTAATGGGGCAAGGAAAGTAAAAATGTTCGATGTTTTTGTACGAGTAGTAATATTGTAGTCTAGTAGCCCTCCGCCGATAGACAAAGCTAGAGGACCCGAACTGTAACTTACTTGTTTTAAACTTCCAATTAGTGAGCAGAACAATAATATTATTATATTATGAGAATTATAATTCCTTTCATTGCCAATGAACTGCAGCCAGAGGAGTTCATTTACAAATACATTATAATCATATTGTATTGAAGTAGAAACATTCTATCATGTTTATTTAAATAATAATCTGAATACACATAGAAAAGAAGTTACCAATCATAAACTGAGTCCTAATTATCATGATACTCCCCTATAATAGTATATCTTTGGGTGATCATTGAACGATCGTTAGCGAGTTCTCACTTTTGACTTACTGAAGGCCACAGTCATTATTCTGATAGCTCTCTTTTGCTGCTTGAGTATCTTGTCCAAATTCTTTTTGGTTGTACCGCCATAGATACAAAGTCCATACGCCAAATGTGAATGAATTACAGCATGGTATACCGACTTCAATGTCTGGACACCACAAACATTGTACATCTGCCTGAGAGCATAGAGACCTGTGGAAATCTTTTTCATAACATGGCAAACGTGACTATCCCATGTGAGATTACAGTCCACTAATAATCCCAAAAACTTTGTACTCTCTTTTGTTGCTATAATTTCATTATTCAATGTCACCCTAGGATATAGATTTTGGTTCCTACTCTGCTTTGTCATAAATGGGATAACTATTGATTTACTTGAGTTCAAAATAAGATTATAGCAATTCAAATAATTATTAATAGAGGCTATTCCAATAGCAGATGAGATTTCTACATCCTGAACCGATCTACCAGAGAATATTATATTTGCATCATCGGCATATAGACAGACAGACGCTCTATCTTGGACCATCCTAGGCATACCTGTAACATAACACAGGAATAGTAAAGGACCTAAGATAGATCCTTGGGGAACTCCATACTTCAAGCTTCTTAGGTCGGAGCAATAGATATTTTTATATTTATATCTTTGAGACTCTTCTAAATGCTCTATTTGAACGAACTGCTGTCTGCCTTTCAAGAAAGATGAAAACCAATTCAGCTCCTTACCATGCACTCCCATAGACTCTAATTTTTTCAACAGAGTATCGTGACACACACTGTCAAACGCACGACTTAAGTCTAAAAAGGCGCCGATAACCTTTTCCCCTTTGTCAATAGCATCAATCACAGTACTTATAAAATCTACTCCTGCAGTGATAGTAGATTTTCTAGAGCGGAAGCCATGCTGTTCTTTATCTAGTATATTATGTGTCTCTAGATAATCCATCAGCTGAATATATACAACACGCTCATATATTTTCGAAAAAACATATATTATTCGTCTGTTTGTATGTTCTACAATAACTCCAAAAGGAATGGTTGAATTGGATTCAAATTTTGAGCAATTACCTTCAAACCTTTCGTTGGACAACAAAATTGACTCACTCGTCGTCCTATTTCAAGATATAAAAATAACATTGAATGTGCATAAGAAAAAAATTGTTGTGATTTATCATTTAGTCAGCTGAAGAGTTCATTTCATGCAATAACAACAGTTTTTCCATTCTTAAAATCAGCTGAGGCAATTTGGAAGCTATCATACAGATAGACATTCATGCGCAGAAATCAAAGTATCTCATCCCCGAAATTCACAAGCTGACGCATAGCAGGACTTCCCAAATATTTAGGAGGTCCTGCGAATAGCCAAAATGTAATGTATAAACATGACCTGGGACATGAATAACCTTAAGGGCTTGAAAGGTGAAAAGGTAGGTAAGAGGGTTCGGTTTTTGCTTTTAAATGACAAAATGCTTGTATTATTCAAATGTTTTGATAGCTGAGAAGCGGGAAGCTTGAATCTCAGAACACATTTGTGTTTTGATTTGTTATTTATTCATACATTGATACATACAATATCATTATCGATTATAAATGATTGGGGAAGGAACAACATGCTTAAAGCTCAAGACTGTTCTTTCCAAAATTAAGAAAAAATTTGTTCAAAAATAGGTTATGTTTACACTTCATGACTTTTGCCCATTTTTGAGTCCAAGATATATTATATGAACTAGGAATTTAGAATTTAGAAAAGTTGAAAACCAAATTGAATAAGAATACTTCCTGAATCATCACTGGTAGCTGAAAAATATTGTATTAATTATTGAACATTTTTAAACTAGAAAAGAATCTCAAACTTACTCCTAAAACAATATAATGGTTTCACCCGCTTTGATATTTCCTGTGTTCACTTGTTTCTTCATCCTGATGTAGAATTTAGTTACTTGAACAACTCTTTTTATTAAGCTGGCTCAATGTATTTTTGATTGTGATTTGTTGCAGTTGAGCCGAAATTGACAGTTGATAATATAGTTGTTGGAGCGGTGTTGGGAGGCGTGGCCTCAATGAGCTGCACAGCTGAGATGTCCCCCGTGACACCCGTTACTTGGTCCATGTCCGACACTAAATGCGGGTGAGTTCAGATATACTTTATATATTAGAATACTTATATTAGCATATAAATAGTATATGTAGCAAAATGAAATTCATGATCCACAAATTCGAGCTTACTCAAAGACAAAGGTCTAAGTAAAATGGTATACCTAGCATATGCTCAGTCAGTCTTCCGATGGAATTAGGGTGTGAGGTGGGGCTTTCAATGCACATTTTAAAAAATTGAATGTTATTCAAAAGGGTATTCTCAAGGCAGCCTTGGGAGTGCCCAGACGTTACCCTATTCACCATTTTTTTGTGGAATTTAGAGTTATGACAGTCAGACAGCTATATATTAGAAATCTAATTAAATATTTCAGCAATCATACAGATATTTTTACACTGCATCAAACTAATTATACTTCCAGATCTGCAAACAGATTATTGTTCCTTGAACTGACTTAACTATATGCAGAAGACAATTCAACTACATAGTAGATAAACTAATTAATATTATTCCAGATAATTTAATAAAAATAAAATCCTCTAAAGCACCTGAAACAAAAATTGAGAGCTGGATCAAGACCGAAAATGTTGTAGTCAAAATATTTCAACTCTAGGCATTCATTAATTCAATATTATCATGTTTTATTCAAATTATTTCCCCCTTTACTATCTGAAAGTTGTCTATCAAACTGAATTCAATTCATAAAATGTTATCCTGCACTGATTTAAATTGATTATTTCCCCCTTCACTATTGAAAGTTGTCTCCCAGACTGAACCCAATTTATATAATGTTATCCTGCACCAATTTCAAATTATTGATAATTATATCAAAATGAATTATCCTTAAAATGCAAAATTAAAAAAACCTCATGTATACGTCGACGCGAAATCCAAGAAGGAACATACCTGTCAAATTTCATGAAAATCTATTGCTGCGTTAAGCTGTAAATGCGCAACATATAAACATTCAAACATTTAAACATAAAGAGAAATGCAAAACCGTCGACTTGAATCTTAGGCCTCACTTCGCTCGGTCAATTATTCTGGGGAATATCACAAGTAGCTCTGTGAAAAGTTGACATCGCGCAGTTATAAACCGCAGCCTCCTCTTATACTGTCCATCAGAGTAAATCCTGTCTGTATGTCGTGTCGACGAGATATCGGTGTGAAAACGGCTAATGGCTGTTCAATCAATCAATCAATAATCCTTTATTGTCATAAAACACAAAGTGTTGTAACAAACGTCAATATACAATAAAATCAAAACAGTCAAAATATTTTTAAAATAATAATAATATAGTAAAAGTAGTATTTTTGTAGAAAAAAAAATTACAACGGGATCCAACACAAGTCACAACAAGGCTGTTACAGTTAAACAGATGAACACTGAAGCTATTCAAAAAATTCTCCAACAGAATAAAGGCATCTTCCTGTAAGTAAGCCTTTTATGTGTGACTTGAATAGTGAGGTACTCAACAGTCTTACTTCAGGGGCAAGCTCATTGAATAACTCAATGGACATGTTTCTCCAATTCCTATGGGTACTCGCATATTGGTGAGAATCAATTCTGAGATTTAACCTTCCTCTGGTATGATAATTATGTATGTCACCATTTCGACTATATTCATTGAGGTTTTTTCATGTACATCAGACAAGTAAAAACATATGAAGATGGGAGAGTCAAGACGCCTAGTTTACGAAAAAGCGGCCTACTTGTTGCTAGGGGTGGTGCCTGACAAATTATTCGAATGGCCTTCTTCTGGAGTCTGAAAAGTTTAATAGATGCCGAACAATTTCCCCAGAGCTGAATCCCATAGGCTAAATGGCTATGGATGAGAGCATAAAGGACACTCATTAAAACTTCATGATTAACTATGTGAGTTAATCTACGTAGGACAAACAAACCCTTACTTAGTTTACCAGCTGTATAATAATGTGCTTTTTCCAATTTAAATTCGAGTCAAGCATGATACCCAGGAATTTGAGGGAATCTGTGCCAGTAAACCTAGGGTTAAAGCCAAACTGTAGGTCACAGGTTTTCAGGAGGTTGAGACACAAATTTTTTGAAGCACACCAATCCATTATATTTGATGTGCTCAATTCAACAACTGTGTCAACATTTTGTTTTCCCGTCCCATTCACCAATAAGCCCAGGTCATCGGCAAAAAGATAGGGTTGGGTTTGATCACAGCAGTTCCTTACCACACCTGACAAATCATTTATGTAAATGATAAACAACAGTGGACCAAGTATTGAACCCTGGGGGACACCATATCTAACCAGCTTACCACTTGAGAATTCGCCGTTTCTATAGAAAAATTGCATTCTGCGACCCAAGTTTGAACCAATTAGATCCACAGCTAACTTGTCAAGGCCATAAAAAGAAAGCTTTTCAGATGGAATATTATGCTTCACTGACTCAAAAGCTTTAGAAAAGTCAAATGCTCTGAGGTTCACAAGTCTCTTGTGGTCTAAGCTACTGATGACTCCCTCAATAAGATTCAAGACTGGTGACGCCCTTTAGCGTATTTAGATTAAGTCTAGTTTCAAATTAGTTTTAAGTCTAGCGGTAGTTGCAGTGGCGAGGCCGGCAGCTGCTGCGCCCTAGCAGATAAGTTAGTATTTAGATTATTCTATCGCATAATCGAGTTGAAGTTGTCAGCTCGGATTGGACGGTAAAAAAACAGGATTGTTGCTGTTTTTTTCGATTGTTGCCGTTGAAATTCAATTTTACACGTTCGTCGTTGTGTTAAAATTATTATCGATATATTAACTGTCCCAAGTTGGAGAAAAGTACAGTTTTTCCTTGTTATTTGTGAATATATAAATTGAAATATTCAACTAGTGCGATCGGACTTTGAATTGTACAGCAGTGTAAAGTAATAGTCAATATAGTAAAGTTATCTTCCAAGCAATTTTCGGACTGATCAGTAATTAAATTGATGCCAGAATTAACATACATCGGATAGGGGTAGCAGATGTACGAGAGAGGCCAACACCTTTTCCCGACTCCGTCTTGTCCTGTCACAAACCTAATTCCAATTCCTGGAGTAAGTTGGTATTTAGTATTTGAAGAAAACTACTTGCTGGTGAGTAACCAAATAAGTCACCTCTAGTATAAATTTAATGCTGAAAATATTACTTACTACATTCAATCTATTAATTATTGCTCTCTTTATTCTAGCATATTATCATTCAATATTTTGCTCTCTAAATTTATCGACAGTCCTCTGCTCTCGCTTGTGATTTGGGCTATCCAAAGACATTATCAGAAGTACTGAGATTTTTCCGAAAACCGAACTGATCACGAGAAAGTAGACTGTTTGTAGACTGTGTCAAAGTAATTGACAAGCTGTTTATGAAGGAGCATTTCAAACAATTTTGATATTATTTCTATTATACAGATGGGTCTGTAGTTTTCTGTAGTTGGGGTCGGTGTATCAAAAATGCTAACATCAAAAGCTAATCTCCTTCAAGACATACTGGCAACAGGACAGCCCAAGTTCAAAGCAAAGAAAGTTCGAGAGACAATACTATGTTATTCTAGCTATTAATTGCATGCGTTATTGCACGCAATCAATTGTTTATTCATGTATTCACGAAGGAGACAACGGGTTTCTCCAAATATGTCTCCTAAACAATAAAAATTGTACAGATACAAATGAAAAAAGGAGAATAATGATAGAAATAATACGAACTCATGCAATAATGGATAATACAAACAACAAAAATACCAGCTAATTTGAAAATGAAAAATACAAAAATTTCAAATACTTAGGAAGAAGTGAAAATGAAACAAATTGAGAATTAAAAATCCCAAAACTTATAAAAATTGAAGAATATAATAGACCAACATATAATAAACATAAATTTTATAAATAGAATAAATAACATTTATAACTGGAAGACGTCCCAAACCATATGCACATCCACACTGATACACTAATTATTCATTTGATCAGATCATGCTTACACAAGATTATTTAATTATCATAATATAACGCTTTCCGGAATTTAGCGCGAGAAAACCAGAAGACATCTAGGAGCCCAGACAAGCTGTTATAAGTTCTCCGCGTTCTATTCAATAGTGCATAAAAATAGCATTCAATGAGGCATGCAATGAGGCATGCAATGAGGCATGCAATGAGGCATACAATTTATAGTCTACACAGCTGCTGATTTTTTACCAAGTTTCATTGAGATATTGAATTGCATGCGTCATGGCATGCAATTTATTATCCACTCGACACCTGATCTATAATGAAAAATTCTATAGTCTGATTTTTACTCTTATATTGGTGTATGAAGGAGGCTCCTTTTTCCTTTTATATTATCATCGAAATGCAAAATTCCCAAAAACCTTGTATATACGTCGACGCGCAATTTAAAAAGGAACATACCTGTCAAATTTCATGAAAATCTATTACCGTGTTTCGCCGTAAATGCGCAACATATGAACATATAAACATTCAAACATTTGAACATTGAGAGAAATGCCAAACCGTCGACTTGAATCTTAGACATCACTTCGCTCGGTCAATTATGACAATAAATTGGCGGCTACATATTCGAAAGAACGATACTACTATTGTGGAATATTCCATAATTCATTTTTCTTTGTGGAATATTCCCCTGCATTTTGTCAAATATTGTGAAATATGATATTCTTTTATCGCAAAACGATTAAATCGTTTAAATCGTTCTACAGATGAAATATCTCGACTATGTGTTCTTCTGAATAAACTGCTCTACCTACCCACCTTATGCACGAGAAGGAGGTAACAAAATCTATTTCTCAAGGATGAGGTGGACCCTCTGTTAGTTCTCCCGGGGTTATTTATGGTATAAGCCAGCTCTTCCCTTTATTATAGTATGAATTTCAAACAGATTATCTATATTCATTCTTGTCAAAAATGATGAATTTAATTATTTTTAAATATTATTTTATTATCTAATAATACATTTCCATAATTGAGATTGAATTGATGAGATTCATTCGATTATGTCATTCTACCAATGCTTACAGGCTGGATAGTTGTCAGTGTTTGGCGGGTTGCATAATCAGGTCCTGTTTTATAAAAAAGTAATGCTATAGAAATAGAAATTTAGAAATATGGTGATGTTTGGCGGGTTGCATAACCACTTCCTGCTCTATAGAAAAGTAATTCTATAGAAATAAAAATCTGGTGTGAAATATTGTGAAATATGATGTTCTTTTATCGTCAAAACGATTTAATCGTTTAAATCGTTCTACAGATGAAATATCTCGACTATGTGTTCTTCTGAATAAACCGCTCTACCTACGTACCTCATGCACGAGAAGGAGGTAACAAAATCTATTTCTCAAGGATGTGGTGGACCCTCTGTTAGTTCTCCCGGTGTTAGTAATGGTATGAGCCAGCTCTTCCCTTCATTATAGTATGGATTTCAGACAGCTTAACTATATCCATTCTTGTTAAAAATAATGAATTTTATATTTTAAAAATATTTTATAAAACACTTATTGAAATGGGCTGCTTTTAAATTAATAAAACAAAATAAAACTTGTAGCACCCTTTATTTATTAAAAACTTAAAATAGTTGAACAACTAGTTTCGGTTCTAAAACCATCTTCAGGTTCTAAAATAAATAAATAAAATTCAATAACTGTTTACTAATTAATATAAAACTGACATATGTTTGAATTCATATGACAAATTATTATGGTAAAGTTATTAAATTTAAATTTGGATTTATATTTTGAAATTTCAATTTTATTTATTCATTTTTAATTTTATCAAAAATAGGATTATTTAAGTCAAATTGGATTATATTTATTAAATTATTCCTATTCAATTTTGCAGTTTTATAGATATAAAATTCTTCTTTTACATTCAATTTATTACTTTCACTACCAATGCTTAATATTTTCATATTAGAATTTATATTGATATAATTATGATTATTCTCAATTAAATGTTCAGCAAACGCTGATTTTTGAATTTAAAGCCTGAATATGTTCATTGAACCTTTTTTGAAAACATCTACGTGTTGACCAATGTAAAATTTTTCACAATTACTACATTCCAGTTCATAAACGCCTGATTTTTTAAATTGTTCTTGTTGTATTTTTTTATTAGAAATCTTCTTTATTAAATTAAAAACATTATTTGTTGTTTTGTATCCTAAATAATAAATGTTTTCGAAGAAGAAGAAGAAGAAGAAGAAGAAAGAAGAAGAAGAAAGAAGAAGAAGAAGAAGAAGAAGAAGAAGAAGAGAAGAGAAGAAGAAGAAGAGAAGAGAAGAAGAAGAGAAGAAGAAGAAGAAGAGAGGAAGAAGAAGAAGAAGAAGAAGAAGAAGAAGAGAAAGAAGAAGAAGAAGAAGAAGAAGTAGAAGAAGAAGAAGAAGAAGAAGAAGAAGAAGAAGAAGAAGAAGAAGAAGAAGAAGAGAAGAAGAAGAAGAAGAAGAAGAAGAAGAAGAAGAAGGAGAAGGAGAAGAAGAAGAAGAAGAAGAAGAAGGAGAAGGAGAAGAAGAAGAAGAAGAAGAAGAAGAAGAAGAAGAAGAAGAAGAAGAAGAAGAAGAAGAAGAGAAGAAGAGAAGAAGAAGAAGAAGAGAAAGAAGAAGAAGAGAAAGAAGAAGAAGAAGAAGAAGAAGAAGAAGAAGAAGAAGAAGAAGAAGAAGAAGAAGAGAAGAAGAAGAAGAAGAAGAAGAAGAGAAGAGGAAGAAGGAGAAGAGGAGTAAGGAGAAGAAGAAGCAGAAGAAGAAGAAGAAGAAGGAAAATAAGAAAAAAGAAGAAGAAGAAGAAGATAGATTATTAAGTTGCTTTGGCCTGTGATCTGTATAAATGTCCTGTAACAACTAAAGGTGCGTCCACACATGCCGAACCGAACCTCGAACCGCGCAGCAAACCGTGCATTCCTCCGAACATCTTGCCTTTCAACGAACGTGAGCATATGTTTCATAATGTTAAAAATCAGCAGATAATCATTCTCCGTACCGTACTCCGAACCATTCGGCGTGCTCTTGCCTCTGTTCTAACTGCTCGCCTCACCTCACTCCGAACGCTGAACTTTTCAGCCAATCAGAGCCCTCGATTCAATTCGTCGTGCAGCTCGCTCCACAATATTTTGGCTATCCATCACAAGTGGAAAACATGCGAACATGAATACAGAAGTATGGGCAATTTCTAATATTTGATTAAATTCATGTTTTGAAGAATTCATTGTTACGAATGATAAATTGATAGGAGCTTATAAATATTTTCTAATTCAAATGAAATAACTCCTGAAAAAAATAAAGATTGGATAAATACCAATATTGAATTATTGTTGACCAAGAACTCAGTACATCGACAATTCATCCAACTAATTCTGTATTGATGAAATTATAATCATTTTCTCTATTGATAATCAATTTCATCAACTAACTGAAAAAAGTACTTCAATTTCCATGAATTTATTGATAGAATTATATAAATCTAAAGTGTAGGTCATATCTAAATTCACAAAGAGTTCGATTCTTGTTGGCAAGATGGATGTTATTCAATGCAGAAATCATTGTTATTTTACTAAAAGATAGGATAAAGTGAATAGTTCTTTTTCAGGGGGAGTTTTGACAACCAACAAAACTCATTTTTCATTTGAAGAAATAATATCAAAAAGGTGCATAGGACTTTTTTGTTCAGCTTGCCAAAATACCCCTCATTTCAATATTAAAATTTTCGACTGACTGTACAGTGAGTCAATCATTCTATCAAGGCTTGAATAATTTTGAAATTTTAATTAAATAAAAATTGTAGAGAATAATTATCAACACTGTAGATATCAACACCTTCATTTAAAGACATATTAACTGCATGTGTTTTCATATTGCCGATACAGCATTGATAAAACTGTAGACGTTTATTTAGCAGTCTCAAAAAACTGTTCTAGCTGAAAAATTAATAATACATGCCACGTGTTGGCTATACATTCCATCAGGAAAACGAAGTTCAAAACTATGGTTTTCCTAAACATATGTTTTTGAGATAATTTCTTTGATGCAGCTGTTTCACATTGACCATTATAAATTATACAGAGTTTGTGAAAATAAAAATATTCATTGATTACCAAAACATTACAATTATTATATTAATGATAATAATTAATTATTAAAACAATACTTTTATTATATCAATAATAATAATATCATTGAACATATTGTCAATAATTATCAGAACAATATTATTGAGGTTGAGTGGAATCAGGTAGAAAGCAATAATAGAACAGATGTTCTTTTTTGAATTTCTATCATATTATTTTGTTATTTCCAATGATTACAACATATGTTAGAATATCACAAGTCAAATAAATATTATCTCATTTCCATATGGCACTCACCTTACCATGTTCATAACCTTACTTAATAGGATCCTTTTTCATCCTTTGAAACCCTTAGAGGCAAAATATCTCAAAATCCGTTCTTAGTGCGCGTCTAGCATGTTTGAAGAATATTTTTTCAAAGTTTCAAGTCTGTAGGACAATTAGTTTGAGCTGTAGTGTGATTTTACATCAAAATTTTCGAAAAATGCCCTCTCCTGGACCCCTTGTGCTCCTGATCGAAATTTTTCTGCATAGATCTAATTTTTTTCGTAGCTGAACAAAAAAGTTCCTCATGACTTTGCTGTGCAATGAGCGGTTAAAAAGTACAAAATTTTTGGGGGGCCCCAGCTCCCTCAGGGGGGAAAATTTCTGGAAATCCTTTCTTAGTGGATGTTTTCAGGCTACCATAAACAATCGTGCAAAATTTCAAGTTTTTAGGCTCAGTAGTTTGGGCTGTGGTGTGATTTCAGTCTGTAGGGGCTTAGCCTTTTATAAGTATAGAGATTATAGACATTAAACCGCGATTCACGATACATAATTATATATATTAAGATTATTACAGTCGTTATGAGATTATCTCTCTATGATTTTTGTGAGATCGGACACGATCAGCTGTTATTCAAGGTCATTTTACAGCCCTAGGGCCGTAAAGTTTTACCGGCCTGGTCGGAAAACAATCACTTTCGGCCTCCATATGACGCACGTAAACCAGCTCATCACATCCAAGTGTGGCGAAAAAGCATTTTGTGATATAATAACTATAGATAATTATATTGTTATGCATCTACATAAATTGGCGGAGCTTTGGACATATCAATGTCCATTCTTTGGAAAGAATATAAAAATATCCTTCCCACTTACTCTCTCAGGAGAAGGAGGAGGAGGAGGAGGAGGAGTAAGAGGAGGAGGAGAAGAAGGAAAAGGAGAAGGTTGAAGATAAGGAGATGAAAGTGGAGGTGGAGGATGAAGACAAGGATGATGTGTAGTGTAGGAGGAGAAGGATGAGAAGAATGAGGAAGAGGAGGAGGAGGAGGAGGATGAAGAACAGGTGGAGGAGGAGGAAGAAGAACAGGAGGAGAAGGATGATGATGAAAAAAGGTGAAAGTAATAGGGGCGGGAAAAAAGTCGAAAAGAACTGCATGACCTAAAAAATGAGTATACATTTGGAGAAAGCAGCTAGGGTGGTTCATATAAGACTGGGAGAATTGAATGGCTGGGGAGGTTGGTATGAGAAGGGATGCTAAAGTTTCTTCTAGAGAGAGGTTTAAGTTTGGTGGTGGGGAGGGGAAATAGCCGAAAGTTGAGAATGTTGTTTTGTCTTGGTTGGGGTTTGTTGTAGAATGAGAAAGAGTGAGTGGGAGAGAGATAGAAAGTGAGACAGAGTGAGGAAGATAGAGAAAGAAGCAAGAGAGCAAGAGAAAAGAAAAGTTAATTATAGAGAAAGAGGTAGATAGATAGATAAATGACTTTTATTTACACTTTACAATAAAAGTGATGTGGGCGAAATTGAGGCAATAGAAGCCCCCTCTTCCATTTAACCCACGATGATAAGTTACATAAAAATAATAATATACATTACAATTGAAATTGAATGATAATTAAGAATTATAAGGACACAACTAAATCAATTCACTTCAAATTGAATAAATTAAGAGGAAAAATAAGAGAAAACTGAAAGCAAGAAATCTTAATAGTGAATAAATCTCACTCACACAAGACATTCACACACACGCGCACACACACACACATGCAAACACACACACATACACATACACACACACACACCACACACACACACACCACACACACACACACTTCAATTATGTGGGAGGTTGAGATTATACTTTTTTATTCTTTCAAATAACAATAAGTTGATATTATTGTAAATGGAGGGGGGGGGGGTTGTTTCTACTCTTCTATAATTATTTGCTAAAGTTTACCACTATCAAATCATCTAACGGTGTTTGAATCCTTGATTGGTTGGGAGCTTTTAGTGGATTCGTTCATTCAAATACACAGATTATCATCATTAACTAATCGTCACCTATTCTAGCAGCTAGCAGCTACGAGTCAGGAACTTCAATGAAAAATACTAATAAAATTTAACTTCAGGTTTATTGAACTCTAAGTAAATAGAAAGAATTAATAAAAGTCAGGTAACATGTCAAATTTTCAAACAGAACAAAGTGATTCAGCAATTGATTCACAAAAATATATTCAATTCCAAACTACACATTTTGGGAACCTGCTAACTTGCTGCATTTAAATTTGGGCCTCGGTCATTCTATGAAACTAAATTTTGAGCTTAATAAGAAAAACAACAAAAGTTCAGAACTCACCATTTTAACAATATTCAAACTTGGACTCTTCAGAAACACTCACATACGCTTTAATAAAACTCACTATACTTGAACTCACACACACAAATAATTTCTGATTCTACTCCTACTAACTATATAAAATTTGGTTCCCTATTCAACTAGATAAAATTACTGATAACTGAAAACTTGACAATTTGTCCCTCTGAATGGGAAAGGGGCCCATTCAGAGGACCGAGGCTCGCACACCGTTACATGTTTTCCCAGTTACGTCTCAATTCGAACTGTGGCCTTTTTACTAAAAATTATTCCCCCTCCACGAGCGTTGAGCATAACTTCCAGTGGAAAAGCCAAAGCTGCAAAAAGGTCAATGCTCGTACATTTTCAAATACAGTGGCTTTTTCGACATGAAATTGAAACTGCACTTGAAAAATGCACGAAAATTGCTTTAATTTTGACAACCAAGCAACAAGTTATCAAATTCAAACAAGACAGAGTCAATTCTCACACTAAAAACGCAGGGTTCAACAAACAGTAAAATCAAAGTTCATTTCAGTTCAAAAACCTGAAAGATAATATAAGATACACACAAACAACTACAATACTACCCTCTCAATATCACACTATTACATTATTATAAATGTTTCAATTATTGAATAATGAACACAAATAATGAAAAGTTTTTTTCCTACAGTTACCCGAAAATTGCTCATTCCCGCATCAATTATAGTACGCAAAATACCTTATTCCCACATCCAGTGCAGGAATGTAGATTTGAGTGCGGCAAAGACTTTGTCGCACTCCAAATTTGCAACATAACAACACAAAATAGTCAACACGCTTTATGACGGTAGAGTGCGGCAAAGTAAAAGAAATGTTTGTTAACCTGAATATGTGCTGGCTAGAAATTTTTGTAAAACAGCTGATTATTACCGTGGAATATTGAATAACGAACAGTAAATAAACAAGAAGTTTTGATAATATTCAATATCAGTATTTTATTTCTATTCATTTGAGTGCGGCAAAGACTTTGTCGCACTCCAAATTTGCAACATAACATGTAGCAATATTTATTGTTACAATTGTGAGCGATGAGAATTATGCAAATTAGCCTGAGAAGTTAGCCTGTTATAAAAATGGATTGTGCTGTTCTGCTTTTCTGTGTTGTGTTGACTCTGTAAGTGTGTGCGTAGAAGCTAGGATCCTAGGAATAACATCAATTTTCCTGGAGCAACAGTCTAGTTCATGAACCTTGCTTTTTGCGTTGTGTAGTGTCGACTCTATAGGTGTGTGTGTAGAAGTTGTGGGAAGATCAACGATTTTCCTAGAATATAAGTCTGGTTCACAACCTTATAAGGCAAGGAATTTATAGCTGCCTAGGAAAAATAGCTGTCACTTGGTGGGAGAATGTATCTTAAATTGTAGTTGTAACGTCCCTTTCTATTGGTGGAAATTTTTCTAGAGAATAGTAACTGCCAATCACAGTTGGTGTTGGTTAGATCTATTTAGTATGGCCGATCTCACAGCTGTCCACCTCAAGACGAGAAAAGCAAAGTGGCTTCACTCGGCATCTGTCCTCCGACATAAGCAGTACTAAATAATGTAGTCTCTTCAGAACTTTGTATTAATCTTGGCTTCCATGCCAGCTTTAGGCCTTTTAGTGTTTGGCTCTGGAACCTTTTGTTCCAGCAGCATTTTTAGTTTTTTTGCCTATGTAGTCGCTTTAATTAAGAAGAGAGAGAGAGTATCAAATGGTCACCTCACAATGGAGATTTTTCTCCTATAACCGCTACTAAAGGTACGTCATAGATTTATAATTTAATTAAGGAAATTATCTTCAATGAAAGCTTCCATCAAAGTATTTATTGTAATGTACCGTAATTAAAGTTTAAAAATTGAGAATAGTCCTTTTGATTTGAATGGAAGATGGAAATCGTAATTCAAACTGAAAAATGTTGTAAGAAAATGAACGGTATATGTTTTGTAGAAATATAGAGTGTCTATTAGAAGGAATTAAGATATTTTTGGCTTGTATTATTTCTGAAGAGAAAGCTATTATTATTTATAAAAATAGATCTGTCAATTTTGTGAGATTTTCAGAGACTGTATTTTATGATTAATTCTATTAGTAATTTTATCATCTTTATTTGTCATATTTGAAATCATTTCAATGATTTTGATTAGGGAGAAATCACCTAAATATCATATAATTTTTCAAGAGAATCTTTTTGATATTAAACAACTATACTCGAAAGTTGATATGGAAAGTTGTTCAATCAACTTGTGAATTATGTAGGCCTATTATGGAATACTATGTACTCATCGCTTTGTGTATAGGGCGTAACCCTTATTACAAATAAAATTCTGTTCTTTTATATCAAGAGATTGAAGTAGGTAATGCCTACTTATGTTTTAAAGTAATTGAGCTATATAACCTAAAGTAGGTTGTTTTTATTATGTAACTGAAGTTAAGTTAATTGGTTTTATCCTAGTTTATTTTTATTCTAACAGCGGTGTAAGTACGGGAACATCAAGTATGGGATCAACGTACGAATCTATCATTTCATGGGTTCATGAACGTGTGTCTTTAAGCCGCTGAGACGCCTCTGAATCGATGGCCGTCCTAGAAACTTGGGGTATGCTGTCTCCTGTCCATCTGGACGTGTAGAGCTCGATCACCGAGCCTAGATTCAATTTGAAGAAACAGCTATGAGGTAACAACTTTTTTCCAAATTAAACGAACGTCCCAGGAACTCCGGATGTGACAAAATGGGTTTTAGTGACGACAGACTTTCAATCAAGTAAAACGTGCGGAATTAGACTTTTGTTAAATTATAATTTTGAGATATTATTGGGGATAGATAGTTTATTAATTTTATTAATTTGGTTTGAGTAATAGATTTTCGGTTGTATCTTTACATTGAAAAGTGAGGCCATATTTTCTCTGTAAGGATCCAGCTGGGAATTTTAGTTTTCTTTAAATTTATAAATAATTATAATCTTCTAAACTACTAAAAGTTGAATGAGTACATGAATTTTTAAATGTCCCTTATTGATTAAATTTAATGTTTTAAAATAATTCTCATCTTAAAGTTGTAAAGGATCAAATGAAGTTTCAAGGACCCTAACCTTTCCTAAATTTGTTTTGATGACATATATTTTTCGAATAGTTTTTTTTAAGGTAGTATACCATGATGTGATACTTGAGGAATGTTTGTCCTTGCAGCGTTCATGATATAAAGATACTAAATAGTTATTATTGGGGGGGGGTCATTAATATTTGATAATGTTTTGATAGTGTTTTAAAGTTTCCAAGTGTGTTCAAAATTTAATGCTCTAAGAATTTTATGAATTTTATGTGGATCTTTTCTTAAAATATTTATTCTTATTTATGATTAACTTCTGAGACATATCGATGATAATTTTCAATAATTGCTCTTTTGAAATTAGAGTCCTTTAAGCTTTTATGATTCAATCTAAAACGTTTTCTAATGTAGAGCATACGGAGTAGGTTATTACCGTATTAACTATTTCAGAGATAACTTTTAATTTTAGTAATTTTATGTTCGGTTTTCAAATGTAACTTCCTTTCGTTTTATTAATTGTTGAATTTAACTGTAAGAGGTGACAATATAATTGATACCTTCTCTCTATTTCGTTGTCTCTCTTGTCATTTCTGGTTTCCCGTTCTCTAGCACTAGGTATGTTTATCAAGCATCCCTTTTATTAAGTTATATTGTGTGTGCTTCTAAATTCTAAATTCAAAATTAACTTTCTAAATTCAAAGCACGGCACAAACAACACAAAATAGTCAACACGCTTTATGACGGTAGAGTGCGGCAAAGTAAAAGAAATGCTTGTTAACCTGAATATGTGCTGGCTAGAAATTTTTGTAAAACAGCTGATTATTACCGTGGAATATTGAATAACGAACAGTAAATAAACAAGAAGTTTTGATAGTATTCAATATCAGTATTTTATTTCTATTTTTATTGTGTATAATATATCATTCAGACTCAAAATTGAGGATATTTGGAACTGGAATAAAAAGTACACATGAAAATTTCATAGAATGGTCAGGTTAGAAGTCTGTCCTGAGGGCTGATCACTAGCCTAATCCTTGATCAGTCCTGGGCCTATTAACTTATTTATTTATTTACATTAATGGACAAATTGAAACATAAGCTTACAGCTTTGATCGCATAGACAAATTAATCAATAAACCAAATTAATGGGCACCGTTTAAGTATAAGCAAAGTTTTGCTGCCTAACTTTTGTGTTTTCGGATAGGAGAATATTAAACTGTTAGTCACAGGTGAAGTATAATGTTTTTGAGGGTCATTGATGGCTCAAAATACATACATTATCCAGAAAAGTGCCATTTCTACACTTGCTGATGACTTCTTGTAGAGGAAGTATTATTATAATAATTGAATCTCATATATCTTTATAATATTCATTCTATTGTCATCCAGACTGAATTTGAAATAATTCTGTTGTGGAATGGTTGCAATATTTATTATCAGCATTAAAAATACTAAAGATTTGCACAAACAAACATTTTATTTGGTGTAGGACAAGTTCACCGTCTATTACTAACTTTTCACATTCTATGGTAACTGAAGGAAAAATTTAATGTGCAATACATGCGCAAAGTTTCTTTGCTGCACTCAAGAAACCATCAATCCATCAAACGTAAACGTTTCTTTCGGTGCAGCAAAGTGGCACTTTGCGCACTAGTTGCACAAATAACTATTGATGAGCTGTTTTTTGATCACCTTCCTTAGTGAGCGGCTGGAAGGGGTACTCTAACCCACACACACACACACACACACACACACACACACACACACACACACACACACAAAAGAGCATAGAGTAAAACCGTCTAGTTAAGCCCTCCTCCCCTTGATTCACACCACGACAGCCGCACTGAACCGGCGCTGGCTGTCGACCAGCCTAATATGAACTTGCAGTGAGTTCCATAATCTAATCGCACTAACATGGAATGACTTATTATATAGCTTAGTTCTGTGAATTGGAACGGACAATGAGCAAGCTCCAAGACGCGTTCCACCCCTGCCAACATCACCCATGAAGCGAAACCCCGCTGCCAAGTAATTGAGAGACCGAGATTTCAAGAGTTTGAAGAGGAACATGAGTGCATGGAGACTCCTGTACTCGTGCAATCTTAGAAGTTTGAGCTGTTCAAAGTACTGTGCAATATGTTCGTCTCGTCGTAAACCAAAGATTAAGCGCACACAGGGAGAGAGAGAGAGAGAGAGATAGAGTGGGAGTGAGAGAGAAAGAGCAAGTTTCAATTATTTATTCATTCCTATGGCTTTCATCAGCAAAGAGATCCTTTCGGATGTTCTGCCTTGCCGTATTACCCAATGTCATTTCCTATCAACACTCAAGTTTATAGGTTATGTCTTTGGTTCTTCATGTTTTCTCACTAAAAATTTGCACTTTCACTTACTAGGTTTTCATTTCATGAATTTTAAAATCAGGGAAACTATTTTCAAACATAAATTCACATTTAAGAAGCAAACAAATATAACATTTTCGCCACACTGCACAGAAAGCAGCTGTTTCCCAGTCCCTACGTAGATCTGAAAGACATTGTTTGCAGACGACTCTCGTCTGACGTCAGAACAGGTTTCTTTCTGGCCTAGGCCGGAAAGCGTACCTTTTCCAGCCGCTAACATGGGACTAAGAAAGGTGATCAAAAAAAAGCTGATCAAAAAACTTTTTATTATTTGTGTTCATTATTCAATAATTGAAACATTCATAATAATATCATCTTATTGTCATTTGAAAGAATAAAAAAGTATAAACTCAACCTCCCACATAATTGAATATCATCTTTTAGGTTATTCAGACAAATCAGAATAAAAAATACTTGGACAATATCACCATTATAAATTATACAGAGTTTGTGAAAATAAAAATATTTATTGATTATCAAAACAATACTATTATTATATTAATGATAATAATTAATTATTAAAACATACTTTTATTATATCAATAATAATAATATTATTGAACATATTTGTCAATAATTATCAGAACAATATTATTGAGGTTGAGTGGAATCAGGTAGAAAGCAATAATAGAACAGAGATGTTCTTTTTTGAATTTCTATCATAATATTATTTTGTTATTTCCGATGATTACAACATATGTTAGAATATCACATGTCAAATAAATATTATCTCATTTCCATATGGCACTCACCTTACCATTTTCATAACCTTACTTAATAGGATCCTTTTTCATCCTTTGAAACCCTTAGAGGCAGAATATCTAGAAATCCGTTCTTAGTGCGCGTCTAGCATGTTTGAAGAATATTTTTGCAAAGCTTCAAGTCTTTAGGACAATTAGTTTGAGCTGTAGTGTGATTTTACATCAAAATTTTCGAAAAATTCCCTCTCCTGGACCCCCTGTGCTCCTGATCGAAATTTTTCTGCATAGATCTAATTTTTTTTCGTAGCTGAACAAAAAAGTTCCTCATGACTTTGCTGTGCAATGAGCGGTTAAAAAGTACAACATTTTTGGGGGGCCCCAGCTCCCTCAGGGGGGCAAATTTCTGAAAATCCTTTCTTAGTGGATGTTTTCAGGCTACCATAAACAATCGCGCAAAATTTCAAGTTTTTAGGCTCAGTAGTTTGGGCTGTGGTGTGATTTCAGTCTGTAGGGGCCTTTTATAAGTATAGAGATTATAGACATAATACCGCGATTCACGATACATAATTATATAGATTAAGATTATTACAGTCGTTATGAGATTATCTCTCTATGATTTTTGTGAGATCGGACACGATCAGCTGTTATTCAAGGTCATTTTACAGCCCTAGGGCCGTAAAGTTTTACCGGCCTGGTCGGAAAACAATCACTTTCGGCCTCCATATGACGCACGTGAACCAGCTCATTACATCCAAGTGTGGCGAAAATGCATTTGTGATATAATAACTATAGATAATTATATTGTTATGCATCTACATGAATTGGCGGAGCTTTGGACATATCAATGTCCATTCTTTGGAAATACTATAAAAATATCCTTCCCACTTACTCTCTCAGGAGGAGGAGGAAGAGGAGGAGGAGGAGGAGGAGGAGTAAGAGGAGGAGGAGAAGAAGGAAGAGGAGAAGGTTGAAGATAAGGAGATGAAAGCGGAGGTGGAGGATGAAGACAAGGATGATGTGTAGTGTAGGAGGAGAAGGATGAGAAGAATGAGGAAGAGGAGGAGGAGGAGGAGGATGAAGAACAGGTGGAGGAGGAGGAAGAAGAAGAGGAGGAGAAGGATGATGATGAAAAAAGGTGAAAGTAATAGGGGCGGGAAAAAAGTCGAAAAGAACTGCATGACCTAAAAAATGAGTATACATTTGGAGAAAGCAGCTAGGGTGGTTCATATAAGACTGGGCGAATTGAATGGCTGGGAAGGTTGGTATGAGAAGGGATGCTAAAGTTTTTTCTAGAGAAAGGTTTAAGTTTGGTGGTGGGGAGGGGAAATGGCCGAAAGTTGAGAATGTTGTTTTGTCTTGGTTGGGGTTTGTTGTAGAATGAGAAAGAGTGAGTGGGAGAGAGATAGAAAGTGAGACAGAGTGAGGAAGATAGAGAAAGAAGCAAGAGAGCAAGAGAAAAGAAAAGTTAATTATAGAGAAAGAGGTAGATAGATAGATAAATGACTTTTATTTACACTTTACAATAAAAGTGATGTGGGCGAAATTGAGGCAATAGAAGCCCCCTCTTCCATTTAACCCACGATGATAAGTTACATAAAAATAATAATATACATTACAATTTGAAATTGAATGATAATTAAGAATTATAAGGACACAACTAAATCAATTCACTTCAAATTGAATAAATTAAGAGGAAAAATAAAGAGAAAACTGAAAGCAAGAAATCTTAATAGTGAATAAATCTCACTCACACAAGACATTCACACACACGCGCACACACACACACATGCAAACACACACACATACACATACACACACACACACACACACACAAACACACACACACACACACTTCAATTATGTGGGAGGTTGAGATTATACTTTTTTATTCTTTCAAATAACAATAAGTTGATATTATTGTAAACGGAGGGGGGGGGTTGTTTCTACTCTTCTATAATTATTTGCTAAAGTTTACCACTATCAAATCATCTAACGGTGTTTGAATCCTTGATTGGTTGGGAGCTTTTAGTGGATTCGTTCATTCAAATACACAGATTATCATCATTAATCGTCACCTATTCTAGCAGCTAGCAGCTAAGAGTCAGGAACTTCAATGAAAAATACTAATAAAATTTAACTTCAGGTTTATTGAACTCTAAGTAAATAGAAAGAATTAATAAAAGTCAGGTAACATGTCAAATTTTCAAACAGAACAAAGTGATTCAGCAATTGATTCACAAAAAATATATTCAATTCCAAACTACACATTTTGGGAACCTGCTAACTTGCTGCATTTAAATTTGGGCCTCGGTCATTCTATGAAACTAAATTTTGAGCTTAATAAGAAAAACAACAAAAGTTCAGCACTCACCATTTTAACAATATTCAAACTTGGACTCTTCAGAAACACTCACATACGCTTTAATAAAACTCACTATACTTGAACTCACACACACAAATAATTTCCTGATTCTACTCCTACTAACTATATAAAATTTGGTTCCCTATTCAACTAGATAAAAATTACTGATAACTGAAAACTTAACAATTTGTCCCTCTGAATGGGAAATGGGCCCATTCAGAGGACCGAGGCTCGCACACCGTTACATGTTTTCCCAGTTACGTCTCAATTCGAACTGTGGCCTTTTTACTAAAAATTATTCCCCCTCCACGAGCGTTGAGCATAACTTCCAGTGGAAAAGCCAAAGCTGCAAAAAGGTCAATGCTCGTACAATTTTCAAATACAGTGGCTTTTTCGACATGAAATTGAAACTGCAATTGAAAAATGCACGAAAATTGCTTTAGTTTTGACAACTGAGCAACAAGTTATCAAATTCAAACAAGACAGAGTCAATTCTCACACTAAAAACGCAGGGTTCAACAAACAGTAAAATCAAAGTTCATTTCAGTTCAAAAACCTGAAAGATAATATAAGATACACACAAACAACTACAATACTACCCTCTCAATATCACACTATTACATTATTATAAATGTTTCAATTATTGAATAATGAACACAAATAATGAAAAGTTTTTTTCCTACAGTTACCCGAAAATTGCTCATTCCCGCATCAATTATAGTACGCAAAATACCTTATTCCCACATCCAGTGCAGGAATGTAGATTTGAGTGCGGCAAAGACTTTGTCGCACTCCAAATTTGCAACATAACAACACAAAATAGTCAACACGCTTTATGACGGTAGAGTGCGGCAAAGTAAAAGAAATGTTTGTTAACCTGAATATGTGCTGGCTAGAAATTTTTGTAAAACAGCTGATTATTACCGTGGAATATTGAATAACGAACAGTAAATAAACAAGAAGTTTTGATAGTATTCAATATCAGTATTTTATTTCTATTCATTTGAGTGCGGCAAAGACTTTGTCGCACTCCAAATTTGCAACATAACAACACAAAATAGTCAACACGCTTTATGACGGTAGAGTGCGGCAAAGTAAAAGAAATGCTTGTTAACCTGAATATGTGCTGGCTAGAAATTTTTGTAAAACAGCTGATTATTACCGTGGAATATTGAATAACGAACAGTAAATAAACAAGAAGTTTTGATAGTATTCAATATCAGTATTTTATTTCTATTTTTATTGTGTATAATATATCATTCAGACTCAAAATTGAGGATATTTGGAACTGGAATAAAAAGTACACATGAAAATTTCATAGAATGGTCAGGTTAGAAGTCTGTCCTGAGGGCTGATCACTAGCCTAATCCTTGATCAGTCCTGGGCCTATTAACTTATTTATTTATTTACATTAATGGACAAATTGAAACATAAGCTTACAGCTTTGATCGCATAGACAAATTAATCAATAAACCAAATTAATGGGCACCGTTTAAGTATAAGCAAAGTTTTGCTGCCTAACTTTTGTGTTTTCGGATAGGAGAATATTAAACTGTTAGTCACAGGTGAAGTATAATGTTTTTGAGGGTCATTGATGGCTCAAAATACATACATTATCCAGAAAAGTGCCATTTCTACACTTGCTGATGACTTCTTGTAGAGGAAGTATTATTATAATAATTGAATCTCATATATCTTTATAATATTCATTCTATTGTCATCCAGACTGAATTTGAAATAATTCTGTTGTGGAATGGTTGCAATATTTATTATCAGCATTAAAAATACTAAAGATTTGCACAAACAAACATTTTATTTGGTGTAGGACAAGTTCACCGTCTATTACTAACTTTTCACATTCTATGGTAACTGAAGGAAAAATTTAATGTGCAATACATGCGCAAAGTTTCTTTGCTGCACTCAAGAAACCATCAATCCATCAAACGTAAACGTTTCTTTCGGTGCAGCAAAGTGGCACTTTGCGCACTAGTTGCACAAATAACTATTGATGAGCTGTTTTTTGATCACCTTCCTTAGTGAGCGGCTGGAAGGGGTACTCTAACCCACACACACACACACACACACACACACACACACACACACACACACACACACACACACACACACACACACACACACACACACACACACACACACACACACACACACACACACACACACACACACACACACACACACACACACACACACACACAAAAGAGCATAGAGTAAAACCGTCTAGTTAAGCCCTCCTCCCCTTGATTCACACCACGACAGCCGCACTGAACCGGCGCTGGCTGTCGACCAGCCTAATATGAACTTGCAGTGAGTTCCATAATCTAATCGCACTAACATGGAATGACTTATTATATAGCTTAGTTCTGTGAATTGGAACGGACAATGAGCAAGCTCCAAGACGCGTTCCACCACTGCCAACATCACCCATGAAGCGAAACCCCGCTGCCAAGTAATTGAGAGACCGAGATTTCAAGAGTTTGAAGAGGAACATGAGTGCATGGAGACTCCTGTACTCGTGCAATCTTAGAAGTTTGAGCTGTTCAAAGTACTGTGCAATATGTTCGTCTCGTCGTAAACCAAAGATTAAGCGCACACAGGGAGAGAGAGAGAGAGAGAGATAGAGTGGGAGTGAGAGAGAAAGAGCAAGTTTCAATTATTATTCATTCCTATGGCTTTCATCAGCAAAGAGATCCTTTCGGATGTTCTGCCTTGCCGTATTACCCGATGTCATTTCCTATCAACACTCAAGTTTATAGGTTATGTCTTTGGTTCTTCATGTTTTCTCACTAAAAATTTGCACTTTCACTTACTAGGTTTTCATTTCATGAATTTTAAAATCAGGGAAACTATTTTCAAACATAAATTCACATTTAAGAAGCAAACAATATAACATTTTCGCCACACTGCACAGAAAGCAGCTGTTTCCCAGTCCCTACGTAGATCTGAAAGACATTGTTTGCAGACGACTCTCGTCTGACGTCAGAACAGGTTTCTTTCTGGCCTAGGCCGGAAAGCGTACCTTTTCCAGCCGCTAACATGGGACTAAGAAAGGTGATCAAAAAAAAGCTGATCAAAAAACTTTTTATTATTTGTGTTCATTATTCAATAATTGAAACATTCATAATAATATCATCTTATTGTCATTTGAAAGAATAAAAAAGTATAAACTCAACCTCCCACATAATTGAATATCATCTTTTAGGTTATTCAGACAAATCAGAATAAAAAATACTTGGACAATATCCTGATATTCAGATTATCTCATATTTGCTAGAGCTATCACCTTCCACTTCTGCTTTCGGAAGTGCTCAGTAAACAACTATTCTCATATATATATATATTGTTTATTATCGTGTATGGCGATAAATAGCGTTCGCACCACGGGCAAAAATGTTTTTCCGGCTCTCAATCTTTTCTAGTCCTCGGCCTACGGCCTCGGACTTGAAAACCGATTTCGGGCCGGGAAAATCTCATTTTCGCCCCACTTGGATGTAATGAGCTGGTTTTCGTGCGTCATATGGAGGCCGAAAATGATTGTTTTCTGACCAGGCCGGTCAGAAAAAAGTTTTACGGCTGTAAAATAACCTTGAAGTCAGCTGATTCTGATTTGATGTGAACGTGTTTACAAAATTGAATAAGTATTCTGCAATAAGATACTATCATTTTATTTGGATGAGTAAAATACAGATAAGATATATATTATAAACTATTCAAATTCGATTCTCAGAATAGGATAGAACTTCTAACCTAGACTTCCAAAGGCAAAGACAACAAGCATTGTTGACGTTGACATTCAGATTGGCCAAATTTTAAGTGTGCTAAAACAGCTGATCAAAAAACTTTTCATTATTTGTGTTTATTATTCAAGAATCAAAACATTTATAATAATATCATCTTATTGTCATTTGGAAGAATAAAGAGTATAAACTCAACCTCTTACATAATTGAACATAATCTTTTAGGTTATTTAGACAAATCAGAATAAAAAATAGAAATACTTGGACAATATTTCCTGATATTCAGATTACCTCAGATTTGCTAGAGCTATGACCTTCCTGTTTTGCTTTCGGAAGTGCCTAATAAACAATTATTCTCATATTTATATTGTTTATTTTTCTGTGTGGCGGAAAATAACGTTCTCACCATGGGCAAAAATGTTTTTCCGGCTCTCAATCTTTTCTAGTCCTCGGCCTACGGCCTCGGTTCGAATTATACTATTTGATGGTGATATTAAACTGAAAAATCCATATTACAAATTTTTCCTTGACAGCCAAAAAACATTGAAAAAGAGCAAATGAGAGTGAATGAGGGAGTGGGAGACAGTAGGAAAGAGAGAGAGGAAGATGAAGTGAATGGAAGTGAATCAGAGAGAGTAGGGGTGAGAAAGAGATTGATTAGTTGATTATTTGCCTCTATTAGGTTGGAGTTGGAACTCCTAGTCCTCTCTGTCACACAACCCTGTAGACAGAGAGAGTGTGAGAGAGATAGAGTGTGTGAGAGACAAAATGAGAGTGTGCGTGTGAGAGAGAGAGAAAAAAATGAGTGATAGAGAAGGTGCAATGGAAGAGACAGAGCAAGGGAGATAGAGATGAGAAGAGCGAGAGAGAGAGAGGGATTGATTGATTATTCGCCTTTAGTCGGGACTTGTAGTCCTCTCTGCCACACAATCCTCAAGAGAGAGAGAGAGAGAGGATGGGAGATTGAAATTATGTGACGGGGGAAAAAGTGTGTGACAGAGAGAGAGATAGAGAGAGAGGGTGGGTGAGAGAGGAGTGTAAGTGTGTGAGGGGGGAAAAAGTGTGAAAAAGAGATTGATTGATTGAGTACTTTATCTATGTAGATTACAATATATACTGGCTTATACACTGATATACAATAGTTTACAATACAGAAAAATTATAGATGAATTTAGAAAATATAAATTAAGAAAATAACTATTGAGCTGTATATGATATGAAAAAAGCAATTTGTAATAACTATAGATAAAATAGATAATATTGTTATGCATCTACATAAATTGGCGGAGATTTGGACATATCAATGTCCATTCTTCGGAAAGAATATTCGAAGTATCCTTCCCACTAACTCTCTACCAGAGAGAGTGATAGAGAGAGAGAGAGAGTGAGAGTGGGAGAGATTAACACGAGATTGATTATTTGCGTTTATTAGATTGCAGTTAGGACTCCAGGCCCTCTCTGCCACACAACTATAAAGAGAGAGAGAGAGGAGAGAGAGAGAGAGAGAGAGAGAGAGAGAGAATGATTGAGAGAGTGGGGTGGGAGTTAGTGAAAGAAATAGGAAGAGAAAGTGAGATAGACAAATTGAGAGGGTGGGAGAGTGTAAGAGGAAGTAAGAGAGGGTGATAGCAAATAGAGAGTGAGTGAGAGTAAGACGGATTGAGAGAGAGTGTGAGAGAAAAAGACCGATTGAAAGAGAGTGTGAGAGAAGAAGTCGGATTTAGAGAGAGAGGGTGAGAGAAAAGGACGGATTGAGAGGGAGTGATAGGGAAAGACGGATTGAGAGAGAGAGAGGGTGAGAGAAAAAGACGGATTGAAAGAGAGTGTGAGAGAAAAAGTCGGATTGAGAGATTGATTGATTGATTGATTATATGCCTTTATTAGGGCGGAATTAGGACTCCTGGTCCTCTCTGCCACACAACCCTTTACAAAAGAAGAAAAATTTACATAAGAACAGAAAAAAAAATAGATTACATATTATGTAATAAGATTACATAAGATTAATATATAAGTAAATAAAACTATTAATCAAAATACAATAACATAATATAATAAAAGATGATTTTAAACTTTATAAACTTTATACAATTGGAAACAATATTTCAAATTCCACTAGATAAATCTATAGGAAAACCTATCAGAAATGAAGATATAATCGAGTTGCCATTCACTCACACATGCACACAAAACAACCCTAAAAATAAAGATTTTACAAAGTATAATAATTATCAAAACAATATATTAAGATGAAATATTTTTGTATCTGTAGTTAAATTCATGTAGATTGATACAATGTAAATAGACAATAAAAATAAAGCTGAACCCGACCCAAGCCTAATCTGCGCCACAGATCCCAGCCAATTCAATACTGCCGCGCCAAACAGAGCTCGATCGCCAATACTCTTCACAGTTGGAGGCAACAGATTCCAGATCCGACAAGCTGATACATGGAATGATTTATTATACATAGATGTTCTATGATTTGGAATAACCAATAGTTGGGAGCCCTGCCTGGTACCTCTCACACTACGATCTCAATAAAAACAATTTATGTGCCAAATAACCTGGGTTTTTACATGCAAAAGGTCATGAAGCAGCATCAGAATGTGGTACTCCCTCATTTTCTTGAGTTTTGGCACATGTAGTTGCTGGAAAAATGGGGTGATATGATCATCTCTTCTTAGATTGAAGATGAACCGGATGCAATAGTTCTGAGCCCTCTGCAGTCGCTCAGACAAGGCCACAGTCATGTCATTGATCACAATGTCACCGTAAGAGAAGTATGGGAAAATCAATGACTTAACCAGCATCACTTTCACATGAAAGTGAAAGAGAAGTGAAAGAGAGAGGGTGAGAGAAAAAGACGGATTGAAAGAGAGTGTGAGGGAAAAAGACGGATTGAAAGAGAGAGAGGGTGTGAGAAAAGGACGGATTGAGAGGGAGAGATAGGGAAAGTTGAATTGAGAGAGAGAGAGAGAGAGAGGTTGAGAGAAAAAGACGGATTGAGAGAGAGTGAGAAATGTACGGTTGAAGGGTTGAAAACATTTGTTTGGGGGAAGTTTGCCAGAGCTTCAGTTGTGTAGAGCTTGCAAGTTAAGACACGTTGCATCTGAAGACAATTTGTCTGGCAGAGTGGAACTCAATTCAAAATTGTTGGCATACCTAATACTGCATATTATACAGGGTGTTCCAAAGCCATCCACAGCTGACATTCGAAAGTGTATGCCGTTATAGTGTGGAGAGAGTTGCAGGATCATGAAGAGGGAGAAGGAAAAGAATCAAATGGGAAGAAGGAGAAGAAAGAAGAGGAAGAAAAGAAGAAGAAGGAGGAAGAGGATAAGGAGAAGGAGAATGATAGAGAAGACTGTGGTGAAGAAGGGGCGGAAGGGAAGGAAGAAGAGGATGAAGAAGATGAGAGAAAGGGTGAAGAGGAGGAGAGAGAGGAGGAGGAGGAGGAGGAGGGGCAACAGGAGGATGAGGAGAAGGAGGTGAAGGAGGAGGAGATGGAAAAGGGGAATGATAAAGAAGATTGTTGTGAGGAAGGGGAGGGAGATTGATTGATTGATTGAGTACTTTATTTATGTAGATTACAATATACTGGCTTATACACTTATATACAATAGCTTACAATACAGCAAAATTATAGATGAATTTACATAATATAGACTAAGAAAATAATTATTGAACTGTATATGATATGAAAAAGTAATTTGTAATATAATAATTATAGATATTATATTGTTATGCATCTACATAAATTGGCGGAGCTTTGGACATATCAATGTCCATTCTTCGGAAAGAATATTAAAAATATCCTCCCCACTAACTCTCTACCAAAGGTGAGGAGGTGGAAGGAAAGGAAGAAGATGATGAGAAAATGGAGGTGGATGAGGAGGAGTGGTAGCGGGAGGATGAGGAGAAGAAGGTGAAAAAGGAGGAGATGAAGAAGGAGAATGATAAAGAAGCTTGTGATAAGGAAGGGTGGAAGGGGAGGAAGAAGAGGAAGAAGGAGATGAGAAAAAGGAGGAAGAGGAGGAGAAGGATAAGAAGGGTTGGTAGCAGGAGGATGACGAGAAGGAGGTGAAGATGAGGAGATGAAAAAGGAGAAAGATGAAGAGGATTGTGGTGTGGAAGGGGAGGAAGAGGAGGAAGAAGAGGAAGAAAAGGAAGAAAAGGAAGAAGAGGAAGAAGAGGAAGAAGAGGAAGAAGAGGAAGAAGAGGAAGAAGAGGAAGAAGAGGAAGACGATGATAAGAAAATGGAGGATGATGAGGAGGAGGAGTAGCAGGAGGATGAGGAGAACAAGGTGAATAAGGAGGAGATGAAGAAGGAGAATGATAAAGACGATTGCGGAGAGGAAGAGGAGGAAAAGAGGAAGAAGAAGATGAGAAAAAGGAAGAAGAGGAGGAAGAAGATGGGAAAAAGGAGGAAGAGGAGGAAGAATAGGAAAAAGAGGACGATGGGGAAGAAGAGGGGGAAATGAAGTAGTGGAATGGAAATGACGAATGAGGAGTGGGTGAATAATGAGAAGGAGGTGATGGAATAGGAGAATGATGGAGAGGAAAGAGGAGAGGGAATATGATGAGGAGAGGATGATGAGGAAGAGGAAAAGGAAAAGTAGGGGAATGGAGAGGATGTTGATGAGGAGGAGGAAGAGTGACAGAGATTGAAGAGGAAGTGGATGAGAATGTTTGAGAAAATGAAAATGAGGTAAAAGAGGAAGATTATGGAGAGAAGGGTGAAGAGAAAGAGGACCAAGAGAAGAAAGAATGGGAAGATGAGAAACATGAGGAAGAGGAAGAAGAATAAAAAGAATAGGAAAGAGAAGAAGAAGAAGAAGAAAAAGAAGAAGGAGAGGAAGAAGAAGAAGAAGAAGAAGAAGAAGAAGAAGAAAAAGAAGAAGAAGAAGAAGAAGGGAAGGATGATGATGATGAAGAATAAGAAGAAAATGATGATGATGGAGAAGAATCCGAAGACGAGGAAGAAGGAGAAGAAGAAGAAAGCGAGAATGTTGTAAAGTTCAAACTTTCAGTTGGCCATGCCTTGCTTGATTCATGAATGATTGTTGTTGGCTTAGGGCAGCTGTCCGTTTTCAAAACACTTTTTGGTTGTCGTTGTGAACCGACGCAGTCCATTGGACTCGCTAATTCAACACCATAATGTAAGAGATTTTGACCGAGCTTAACATATTTTTCGCCACACTGCACAGAAAGCAGCTGTTTTCCAGTCCCTACGTAGATCTGAAAGACCTTGTTTGCAGACGACTCTCGTCTGACATCAGAAAAGGGTTTCTTTCCGGCCTAGGCCGGAAAACGTACTCTTTCTAGCCGCTAACATGGAAGTCCGTAGTTAATAAGTCATCCTCTAGATTGGGCAAGTGTCCATTTTCTTCATCGAAGTCGCCATGATTTCAGTTCGAGTTTCAAATCAAACTAATTCAGCATTTGCTTCGCAATCATTTTTAATCAATTAGTTATTGTTGATTAGCGCATTCCAAATTTTCGAAAATGCTTGAAGATGACAACGCCCGTGATATTCCAAATGAAATTTCAAAAGAATCTGAGATCCTGACTGCAAATCTTCTATCACTAAAATCAAGAGATAGGTACGATAACAAGTATTCTTAATTTTGTATTCTTTATTTATTTTGTCAGCAATACCTGTAGTGTGACGAAAAATATCGTTCGCACCACAGGAAAAAATGTTTTTCCGGCTCTCAAGCTTTACTAGTCCTCGGCCTAGGACCTCGAACTTGAAAACCGATTTCGAGCCGGAAAAATCTCATTTTCTGCTCTAGGTGCCAAATATACTATTTACTGAGGACTGGCGAGTCGTTGTCCGTCTGGGGGTGTGTATGTTCGATGATCAGTTCCGATCCCTACTTCTTCTTCATCTTCTTCTTCTTCTTCTTCTTATTCGTCTTCCACTTCTCCTTCTTTCTCCCCTATTCTTCTTCTTCATCTTCTTTTTCTTCTTCTTCTTCTTTTTCCTCTTCTCCTTCTTCTTCTTCCTCTCCTCCTTCTTTTTCTTCTTCTTCTTCTCCTTCTTCTTCTCATTTTCCTTCTTCTACTCCTTCTTCTCCTTCTTCTTTCCCTTTTCCTTCTCCTTCTCAACGCCTGAAACCGTTCATCATATAAAAACCCTCAACATTTTCTTCTTATTCTTGTTCTTCTAATTCTCCTCCTCCTTCTCCTTCTTCTCCTCCTCCTCTTTCTCATCCTTCTACTTTTTCCTCATCCTCTTCTTCTCCTACTTCTTTTTTCCCAACCACTATTTCTTTACGCACTTTTCTCTCTTTCTGCACTTTTGGAGTTCATCTGTCTCTGTCTGGCGGCTAACGCTCTCCATTTGTTGTGGAAATTACGAGCAGCCTGCAGATAAATTGCTCCCAGCCAAAAATTCCGGCCGATTTATCTCCTCCTTCACCTTCCTCTCTTTGTCTTTCTCTCCTCCTTCTCTTTGTCTTCATCTCCTCCTCCACTTACGTTTCATTGCTCATTCATTCAGGTTTTTCCAACTCCAGTCATTTCTCACGGAAAACGTAAACTTTTCATTGGAACGATTTGGAGAGGATACTAGCATGGAGAAATGATAAAATATTAGAAGCATTTAAGCTATAGTGAGTGTATCATGATGTTGTATGATCGAGCTGGCATTGGCAGTGTGTTTTTAACATGGCCCAAGGGTGGCTGGTGTATCTATATAATATATAAAAGCGAAATGGCATTCACTCACACATATTTTCATCATATGTTGGGACGATCCAGTCGGGGGTCCAGACTAAACGTCTGGCTAAACGGATATGGCGAGCGAAGCGAGCCTGACGGCTTGTAATATTATATTCCCAGGAATAGCTCTGATTGAAGAAGCAGTACCCAATCAATTTTTCCGCGATAAATCAGGACCTCCTAAATAGGTATTTGGGAGGTACCTACTGGATAAATTGGTATCTAGGAGGTCCTGGATAAATGCATTCCAATCTTCAACTTGGTGTTATTAGGATATCCTATTCCACCCTCTAGGTTTCCTAATAATTGCGAAGTATTGCTACAACGCGGACTAGCTACAGTCGGATATGGGTCGGGGTCAGTAGCCGTACTGACAGGTGGAGATACCGGACCTACACTTCTCCCTCTATCCTGATTCTTTACCCTCTGCTTCTTTCGCGAGATTTTTACTTTCAGGGGAAGAGTGTTTACCCGTGGCGTTACTGGCCGATTCGACCCTCGGCCTTTGGAATACAGGGTGGGTGTAAAGGGATATTAAGATAACCCTACACAAGGAGACGGATCTGACTATCAGATCCCTACCAATAATTCTATTTATAAAGGTAGTACGCAATCTGAACCAACTGCGAATTGACGGCGAGCAAGCTGTACCTGCAATCCCGGGATGCGGTTTTTCTATGGGGTTTAAGGTGAGGGCTATGGAGTAACGGTATGGCGGAACTATGGAGTTGTTAGTGATATTTAAGATACCGTCAAATAGAGCACGGTATAGGGTGTAAGCTATAGAGAGTAGGGTGCAGGGTATGAGGTATACGGTATAGGGAACAGAGAATCAATAATAAGATTATTATTCTCTACAGCAAATAAATATCTGCTCAATAATCCGCAATCTGAGAATTGCGCTCTAGCTCTCAGCAAGCTGGACCTGCTAGCTAAATACAGTATATCAATTTCAATTATGTGGTAATTAAAGTTTAGAGGATAAGGTTTCGGGTGTCGGATTTCTGAATCGCGAGCCTGCAGCTGCGAAAGGATTTTCAGCAATTCTGAAACTGCTAAACAGGATTTCCGCGCTAATCTGGTGACTGCGCGCCGGTTATTAAGGGCCAATCTGTGACTGCCCTTAAGGGTATGGGAATCGCTCTCAATCGTCCGAAACGCTTTTGAATTAATAGTCAGTATGTCGACTATCATGAGAGGATAGAAAAGATTTTCCACAGACACAGTCTGTAGAATAATATCGGGAAGACAACAGTCTGTCGTTGTCAGGGTAGGAAAGGATTCTTCCAGGATTTTCCACAAGAAAAATATCGAGTCAGAGACTCCTAATTCAGGAAAAGATTTCAATAGACTTTTCCAAGTAATTGCCAGTCTAAGGACTACCACGAGATCGATCTCTAATTTGCAACTGAGATCACGGGAAAATTCGTGAATTTTCCAAAGGTAAAGCCAGCAAATAATATTTGCTATTAAAGAAGACAGGTTTCTAAGAATTTTAGAAAGGATTCGCGGGTCTGAAAACCCGCGACTAGGACGATCTCGAATCTGAAACTGAGATCAGGAAGGATTTTAACACAGGAAGAATTAAGAGAAAGAAAGAGAAAGGATGCCGCAGTCTAAAAACTTCGGCGAGGAAGTCCTCAAGCTGTACCTGAGAGCTAGAAGGACTTTAGTGAAGGGAAAGTTGAGAGGAAGAAAGAGAAAGGACGTCGCAGTCTACCAACTTCGACAAGGATGAACTCAAGCTGTACCTGAGTTCTCTAGGAAATGATTGGAATTTTCCTACTAGGAATTACAGCAAGTCAGAAACTGCTAAGAAAAGTTAAAATACTGGGCCACTCTATAGTATGAAAACCAAGCAAGGAAAACTTACTATAAATGATAATAATTTCTCTGCAGGGACAAAAATTAATCGAGAAAACTATTCTCAAAAGGAACAGGGATTCTCCCACAAGAATAAAAATTAATTGAGAAAAACTATTCTTAAAAAGGACAGGGATTTCCCTACAAGAATAAAAATTCAATGGAGGAAAATTACTCTTTAAACTAAAGGCCATTTTACTACAGAGAAGGAAAAATATACGGACTACCAGTCCTGACATACAATTACCTGAATCGACGTGGATACTGATACGGAGAATAGCGAACCGATTCCCACTTCCCATATTATGATTAAAAACGTCGTGAAGCGACAGAGTCGAGGCTTATAAATTAAGTACACAAAAATAATCTGCTATAAGAGCCCAGCTAAATTCCCCACTCAACTATTTGTAGCACAAACTTGAGATCCCTTACAGGTTTCAAAACCAAGGATAACTCGTTCACCCCCAGTGATACGAATTTAGGAAAAATAACTGACAAGAAAGAAAATCCCCCAGGAGAATCCACCTTCAAATACAGTCGGCAATTCGACATACAATATTCCATTCACTAAAATACAGAATAGAATATTAACCCTCTAGTACACCACTATTAGGAGCGCCGCTCGGAACGCAGCCGTACACCAACCCGTTCACCGAACTACTGCCTCTCTCCCAGGTCTTCTTGAAGCAGTACGGGGTCGCTGAAAATTAGGAGGCCGGGGAAAAAAGATTGCCGACCAATGGGAGTCTGAAAAGACGATCACGCCACTGGTCATGTGACGGGGTTTGACTCAGCTGCTCCTGATGTTAAGGGTGCAGCTAATGATGACAATACTGCTGATTCATATAGTAGATTAGGCCGGTAAACAATATTTCTATTCCAGAAATTTCATGAAGAACAATACCAACCCGACTCGGTAGCCGCTTATCGTTGTGATGATACGGCTGCTGCTGCTGCAATACTAAATACGAGAACGCTCAGAGTGGTAAACAAGATCTGGAAATATCTGGTTAAATGAATCCGCTGCTGATGATTTAAAGGGGTTGACGGCGATGGTGATAATGCATATACACAACTACAAATCCAACAAAATATATCCGGCAGTCGACCCTATTCTTATTCTAAAATAGAATAAATTTGCTAATTTTACACTAGACGACGGCTCTCTATCCGTCACAAAAATTCACTTTGTGACAGTGTCAACCTAACAAAGTCAACTCAACTTAATGCCAACCTGACAAAATTTTTAATTTAGTGATCAGAACAACTGTTACGAAGAGGTACTCTCTCTAGATTATAGATCTATATTAACATATGGTATGGACATTTTTCAATAATTATAATTTCAAGATATTGGAATAAGAAGAATATACATGCTAAAAGACGAACTTTCAACCCTTAAAAACCACCCTTAGAGTTAAAATATCGCCAAAAGATTTCTCAGTGCGCCTCTAAAGGGCAAACTGAACATACCTACTAAATTTGAACGTTTTTGGTCCGGTAGATTTTTAGTTCTGCGAGTGAGTGAGTGAGTGAGTGAGTCAGTCAGTCAGTCAGTCAGTGAGTGTCATTTCGCTTTTATATATATAGATTCGACAAAAAATATATATTTCCCAAATGATAAAATAATACATTTTCATTATTGAGTGAAATATATTGTTCATAGAATATATCTCTACATTATTAGAGAACGATCTGGCATCGTTGCGGTGCTGGAGAAGGATAGCATTATCTGCTTTGTCGAATGATAGACGAGTATTGCAATATAAATGTTAATACACTGAAACATAAAATGTTTCCTCCACTCACAGATCAGAGAAATCACTCATCTTCAAATGCTTATAACTCAAGAATGGGAGTGAATTCCCCCCAATGTGATGACATATTATTGTTCCTCTCGTCAGGTACTATCATTCCTGACAGTTCAAGCGATTCTAATTTCTGACCATTTTTGCGAAATCCTTGATGTTCTATTCACTATATAATCGAATACTGCCATTATAACGTGGACCTCACCAAACTGACAATATCTGGATAGCTGGGCTCATGGATCAGCTGAGTGCATCTTCTGAAATTGTTTCAAGGTTGAAGGATTAAAAGAAAAATCAATTTTTCTGTTGAATTTTGAAACATCGCGAAGTTATGTTTCTATTTCAAATATGATCATCAATCTTGATCAATTATGAATAATATTACCTTTCAAACTCTTACGGCTTCTTTATCTTTCAGGTCGTGTTTATATTTTACAGCTGACTATAGGGGAATGTGGGGTTGCCCCGGGGGAATAGGGGTAAGGAGGTAGCCCCGGTAAGCCGGTCTGTATGCCACCCTATGTATTTGAGCTCGTTGCTAACCACGCTAGATGCTTGGTGTGAAGAAGAACTAATTTTTAGCTTGGCATCAGTCAGCCATTAATCTCTGATGTGCTAGTTTGTTGCCAAGTGTCAACTGGTTTTTACTTTCCTTGCCCTGTAACCATAGGTAAGGAAGGTATAAAAATTAAGAAAATAATTTTCTTTCCGAAAAAAATTAAGGTACCCCAATTTCCTAATTTCTATACGTTTCAAGGTCCCCTGAGTCCAAAAAAGTGGTTTTTGGGTATTGGTCTGTATGTGTGTGTGTGTCTGTGTGTGTGTGTGTGTGTGTGTGTGTGTGTGTGTGTGTGTGTGTGTGTGTGTGTGTGTGTGTGTGTGTGGTGTGTGTGTGTGTGTGTGTGTGTGTGTGTATGAGTGTATGTGCGTCTGTGTACACGATATCTCATCTCCCAACCAACAGAATGACTTGAAATTTGGAACTTAAGGTCCTTACACTATAAGGATCCGACACGAACATTTTCGATCAAATGCGATTCAAGATGGCGGCTAAAATTGCGAAAATGTTGTCAAAAACAGGGGTTTTCGCGATTTTCTCGAAAACGGCTCCAACGATTTCGATCAAATTCATACCTAGGAAAGATAAGCTCTATCAACTGCCACAAGTCTTATTTCTGTAAAAATTTCAGGAGCACTGCACCATCTATGCAATATTTAATTTTAGATTCCCAATTATCAGGCTTCAGATACAAATTGAACAAAAATTTTCAAGTTTAAAACATTGAGCTTAAAGATCTCTACATTTTAGTAACATTTTCACCCAAAATTGAAAATAAGCTCGAAATTCAAAAAAATAAGATTATTCAATTGCAAACTGTTGGCAACTGTTGGCAACTGTTGATTCTATTGAATCATTCACTATAAAGAGATAGCAGACTACATGTGTCTGCAGCGCTATTGTCCTGTCACCAGCTGGCTCAGATCTTAGAAAAGTAGACGAGATGCGTGGGAACACTAGCGTCAGTAGATCAATTTTCTTAATGGCAAAGAAAGTTGTGTGAGTGCACCACACCAGATTTTTACCTTTTAAACCCTTACGGCTTCTTTATCTCTCAGGTCGTGTTTATATTTTACAGCTGGCTATACGTCAGCTTATGAATTTCGGGGATGAAATATTTTGATTTCCCACAGACGCACTCACTCACTCACTTTCATTATCCACAGACGACGAAAGTCTCAGCTGTTTTTCCAAGGATGAATTAGCCTTTCAATGTCGTTCAGCGAGTTTCCCCAGGGATGAGACCCAGTGCAATCGGATTTTTATATCATAAACCTACTATGCTCCAAATTTCGTGAAAATCGTTTTCGAGATCCGTTGGACATAAATACCTACATAACCAAATAACCATATATATAAATAATCAATGGATAAATATATACAGGAATTGCTCGCTTAATATAATAGGATTGAATATATATGATTTTATGTTGCAGTGACCGTTGCCGAATAGAAGAAACGAAGAATGCGTACATGTTGCAAACTAAACTGATCATCACCGATGTGTCGAGCCAGGACTTTGGAGATTATCACTGCACTGCCGAAACTAATGGGACGAGGCTCACAAAAATGGTTCGGCTACATGGTGAGCTATTTTCACTTTTCCCAATTCTACTCTCTCATCGGAACGATCAAAAATGCTCGATATTGTGGATTAATTTTTTATTTGTTTCATTGGGCCATATGAATAAAGTTGAATATTTGCTTATACTTCAAAAATAAGAAGCATATGTTTCATTTTCTATGGATAACGTGAGCAAAAGCTTTTGCATATACTCATCAAAAAATAGTTTGAGCATTTGCTCGGAAGTAATAGTACTTTACGTGACAAGTCCGGTAACAATAATTTACCACATAAGTATGATTGTTTCTGCCCGAAACGTAGTTGAGGGCAGAATTATCATACGAATACGGTAAATACGTTACCGTGCAAGTTACGTACTATATCTTTTGTCATACTTATCTGAGAAAGAATAATATTGCTGAGAAACAGAAACCATTACCTGCTGCTGCTCGAGCTACTGCATTCTATAAACATGACCTAGCCCGTAGCGCCTAGTTCATAGCAGACAGACCCTTCGAGCTCAAATAAAATAATAAAGGCCTTAATTATAAGATTTCAGATAAGTTCTTATAACTTGGAACTCCTTAAATGAGTTCTTTAATTATTTGAGTTAGTAGCCTATATTAATTACTCAGATGTTATTGGGAATCAGTAGAGTCTCAACATACTCGACTGTAAAGAGAACATATTATCTCTTTACAGTATAGTATGCTGTAATGAAAATCACATGTTTCCTTGTTCTGCAAACAGCTGTTTACCGGCTTGATCTAATGCATGGAAAACAGCTGCAATTGAGTACGTATGACAAAAAAGCTTATACTCAAAATTGTATGAATAAGCTGGAGCATTTGCTCAATTTTTGAAGCAAAAGTGATTCTAGTCTAGAGCAGCTTTTCACCTTTTGCTCATAGTAAAATGGCTCAACTAATTCGTGTGAGGAAGAAGAAACTAAACCAGATACAATCACATCAATAGTTGAGAACTTTGAAACTCTTTTTAGATTCAACCATGATCACCATTATTCTTACAAAAGATGCCTATCGGATATAAAGATAGCCATCACAGAATAGAAAATAGGCATTCAAGAAGATGATAGTGTAGACAATTATAAGATGGCTATTGAGATTATAAGATTATGCTGAAGATTATTATAGAGATAAATTTCCTCACGCTATTACTTCAGAACCAGACTAATCTAAAATTCGATTCATAGATAGGGAACAGAGGAGACGACCAGACACAAGCGGTGTCTATACTTGCATATTTAGCGCTTACGTGAGTAGATCATTCTAACCTTCCACTATAAAAACAAAGTAATGTGAACCAACTGATGAAAAATCATTAAAATACGTGAGCATTTGCTCCGGAGTTCAGGAGCATAAGTTAAGAGTAGAAGGTGAAGCATAAGTTATTCATATAAAAATGAGCAAATGCTCATGCTCATTAGGGTGAGCTCATGAGCAATAATCAAGATGAAATATTTTGTTAATTACTTATTAATTCTACATTGTTGAAATACGATCTGGCAACAGAGCAAAACGAGAAAGAGATAGCGCTATCAGTTTTGTTGAATCATAGATAAAGATAGCAATACCATTTCTAAATGGCACTGCCATTACAACTTGGACCTCACTTTACAATGAAAATGAAAATCATTACTTTTAACACTATTTTTTTCATTGATCGAGGATATTGTTATAATAATTTTGATCATTCAGTGAATCATCTGTAATAATATAAGCAAAAGGTTACTACCTACTAACTAGTAGCTCAGTGAACAAGTAGACCTTATGAAGTTTTCTCATTCACAAGTATCTGATGTCTCCTGTTTGAAATTTTAACAAACTCAGTTCACGTTTGAATTTGTATTCCATATTAATCATCCAGTTCCGTGATAATCTTTCCATTTGATGAAAATATTTGAAAATTAATTTTTTCAATAAATATATTATAATTTCTTCAGCTTTATTAATGAACTAAATGTTCATTAAATTATTTTTTATCACGTATTAAATTATTTTATTATTATTTATTTATATATAATTATATAATATATAATATTATATTATATTATTATATATTATATTATAATTTATATAATTAATTATATTTGATTATATATAATTATTTTGTTTTTTCAATTGTGAGAATATTGATACTGATGAGCACGCATGATAATACCATGAATGCAAAACGAAATATTGAAATCATAGAGCTACAGAAATAGACACGGCTTTTCCAGACATCTGTGTAAAACATTCAATGAATAATTCACTTGTCAGCTGATTGATTATTAATAATTCTATAGTCTGATTAATCCTATCTTCAGAATAGATTGTATTTATATAGTGATAAGGAGGAATTCGTTTCCTTTTCATATTATCCTTAAAATGCAAAATTCAAAAAGCCTTGTGTATACATCGATGCGCAGTTGGAAATAGTTATTCGTGCAACTAGTGCGCAAAGTGACAGTTTGCTGCACCGAAAGAAACGTTCAGGCACGAGCTGTAGGCGAGTGCGGAATAATGGTTTCTTGAGTGCAGCAAACAAACTTTGCAAACGTATTTCACATTAAATTTTTCCCACAGCTACCATTGAATATGAAAAGTGGGTAATTATGAGTAAAATTCCCTGAAATCCAACAAAAAATTTTTTCTGTGTAATAATTAGTAATATGAAACCTTAATTTATTTAAAATTTAATTATAATTAAATTATAATGATAAGTAATTCAATAAAAAATTTATCTGACTTCTTGAAGGGGGTTTATCTTATGTAAGCATTGAAATGACTATTATCAAGGCACATAATGGCAAGGCAATGCTATTCTTCACTGCCATATTATAGCATGGACCTCACTATACCACAGTTAGTGTTACCAACTTAATTTTGATTTTCCTGCACTGGTGCTCCATATAACCTACTAATTATTTTTCCTACAGTTACCTTGAAAAGTGACGATTCCTGCACTGATTACAGAACGCAAAGATTCACTTTTCCGCTCTAGTGTGGGGAAAAATTTTTCTGCACTCCAGATTTACAACATGGCAACACAAAATAGTTGGTGGGTTATATGGAGCATTAGTGCACGGAAACAAAAATTAAGTTGGTAACAATGACTGTGGTTAGATTTAGATGAGAATCATTTCAATGGCTACCCTACATTTATGATAAAATCCCAATCTAGAAATCCAAAACAAGAATAATGTTTATCTAAATCATAATTGAATAATAACTTCTCATCATTTAATAATAAATAATGTTGATTTTCTATTGACAGTGATAATTATTTCAACTCCAAGCAATGAGAAATGTAGCAAACACACATTTTGAAATTCGAATTTTCAGGTTAAATAATTACCGTTCGAAATCCATGTCAATAAAATTAATAAAATAACAGAATATACTACAATAACATATTTTCTGTTGTCTATGTTATTTTAAAAATATTTTTTAGTTTACTTATAGTATTTTTCGGTAATTCTAGTTAATCATAATTATTGAGAATATCTGAATACTGTTTTTAGCTGGATGAAAGAACGAAGTTAGGTACGATTCTTCCCGCTATTGGCATTAAAATGCGAATTTTTTGTTTTATCTGTATTTTTTCTGATTCTTGAATGAATAAAAATGAGAACTTTTGCTGAGAATTTTCAACTTCAATTGGATTATTAATTTTTGAATGAATTAAGGTTGTTATTAATAACAGCATCACACACACAAACATTTGATGGATTTCAGCCATCATTTTATCCATAATTACCCACTTTTCATATTCAATGGTAACTGTAGGAAAAATTTAATGTGAAATACATGCACAAAGTTCCTCTGCTGCACTCAAGAAGCCATTCCGCCCTCGCCTACGGCTCGGGCATAAACGTTTCTTTCGGTGCAGCAAACTGTCACTTTGCGCACTAGTTGCACAAAATAATAACTATTGTGTTGTCACTTTGCGCACTAGAGCAGAAAAGTGATTCTTTGCAGCCTGCGATCAGTGCAGAAATGGTCACTTTTCAAGGTATCTGTAGGAAAAGGAATATACCTGCCAAATCTTTTCGAATTCTATCAATGCTCTTGCCCGTAAATGCGTTACATACATACATACAGACAGACAAGAGAAAATCCGAGTTAAAACATAGACCTCACTACATACAGTCAATGGCGATACAGCTCATTCAGAGCCTTGGCCTCATTCAAAAAGCCTCTACATTCATAATTATCCATCGACAGCCTTACGTCACCATCCCCTGACACCCACCTTCCTAATGTAGTCCTCCACACGCTTTCTCGGACGTCTTCTCAGCCTTCTCCCTGCTGGGTTGTTATGTCGTCCTCCACACGCTTTCTCGGACGTCCTCTCAGCCTACTCCCTCCTGGGTTGTTCCTGAAGACCGTTCTTACAACTCTCTAGTCACTCATCTTTCTGTCGTGTCCCAGCCACTCAAACGCCCAAGTTTTATAATAGAATTTGGAATTCGCTGACTCCATGTTAAACTGCTGTATGAATCAGAACTGCTTTAATCATATGTTATTGATTCAAAGGGCGCGTCAGCGAATTCCAAGTTAGCCAATTCTATCTATCCGTTTTATCTCGTCGACAATTTGACATTTCTGGTAAATATCACGCAGCTCTATAGTGAGGTCCGCGTTTTAATAGCAGTGTTCGATTAGCAATGGTATTGCCATCCTTGACAATCATTCAACAAAGCGGATAGAGCTATCTCTCTCTCGCTTAGCCATGTTGCCAGATCCTCTTCCAACTATGTACAATTGTTAATTAATTAACGGAATATAATTGACCGAACGAAGTGAGATTCAAGTCGACGGTTTGGCTTTTCTCTTAATGTTTGAATGTTTATATATTTATATGTTGCGCATTTACGGCGAAACGCGGTAATAGATTTTCATGAAATTTGACAGGTATGTTCCTTTTTTAATTGCGCGTCGACGTATATACAAGGTTTTTGGAAATTTTACATTTCAAGGATAATATAAAAGGAAAAAGGAGCCTCCTCCATACGCCAATATTAGAGTAAAAATCAGACTATAGAATTATTCATCACTAGCCGTCAGGCTCGCTTCGCTCGCCATATCCGTCTAGCCAGGGGGCTCCGCCCCCTGGACCCCCGACTGTGCCAGGGCCCCGACTGGATCGTCCAGGAATGAGATCAGCAGGCTCGCTTCGCTCGCCTGCATTTTTCATTTGGGCATTTTTATCATATGTTAGGACAATCCAGTCGGGGGTCCAGACTAAACGGCTGGCTAAACGGATATGGCGAGCGAAGTGAGCCTGACTGCTAGTAATATAATATTCCCAGGATTGAAGTAGCAGTGCCCAATCAATTTTTCCGCGATAAATGCATTTAAATCTTCAACTTGGTGCCAACCTAACAAAGTCAACTCAACTTAATGCCAACCTGACAAAATTATTAATTTAGTTACCAGTTAACAACTGTTTCGAAGAGGTACTCTATCTAGATTATAGTTCTATAGTAACATATGATATGGAAATTTCAATTATAATTAAGAGATTGGGAAAAGAAGAATATACATGCTAAAAGACGAACTTTGAACCCTTAAAAACAATCCTTAGAGTTAAAATATTGCCAAAAGATTTCTTAGTGCGCCTCTAAAGGGCCAACTAAACATACCTACCAAATTTGAACGTTTTTGGTCCGGTAGATTTTAAGTTATGCGAGTGAGTGAGTGAGTGAGTGAGTGAGTCAGTCAGTCAGTGAGTGAGTGCCATTTCGCTTTTATATATATAGATAAATCAGCTGACAAGTGATTACACAGATGTGTGGAGAAGCCAGTCT